>NW_024081750.1:423394-572819 GCF_003009895.1 Hyaena hyaena
ATCTCTGTCTGGCTTGGGAATCAGAGTGATGCTGGCTTCATAAAATGAAACCAGGAGTTTTCCTTTGATTTCTATTTTTTGGAATAGCTCGAGAAGAATCGGTATTAATTCTGTTTTAAACATCTGGTAGAATTCCCCAGGGAAGCCATCAGGTCCAGGGCTCTTATTTGTTGGGAGATTTTTGATCACTGATTCAATTTCTTCACTAGTTATGGGTCTATTAAGATTTCCTATCCCTTCCTGTGTGAATTTTGGTAATGAGTGTGTGTTTAAGAATTTGTCCATTTCTTCTAAGTTGTCCAGTTTGTTGGCATATAATTTTTCACTGTATTCCCTGATAATTGCTTGTATTTCTGAGGGGTTGGTTGTAATCAGTCCATTTTCATTCATGATTTTGTCTATTTGCGTGCTCTCTCTTTTCTTTTTAAGAAGCCTGGCTAGAGTTTTGTCAATTTTGTTTATTTTTTCAAAGAACCAACTCTTGGTTTCATTGATCTGTTCAATTGTTTCTTTGGTCTCTATGTTGTTTATTTTTGCTCTAATTTTTACTATTTCTCTTCTTCTACTGGGTTTAGGGAGTTTTTGTTGCTCTGCCTCTAGTTCCTTTAGGTGAGCTATTAGATTTTGGACTTGTGCTTTTTCTAATATTTTGAAATAGGCCTGGAGTGCAATGTACTTTCCTCTTAGGACTGCCTTTGCCACATCCCATAAATTTTGGATTGTTGTGTTTTCATTTTCATTTTCTTCCATATATTTTTAAATTTCTTCTCTAATTGCCTGATTGGCCCATTCATTCTTTAGTAGTGTGTTCTTTAACCTCCATGTTTTTGGAGGTTTTCCAGACTTCTTCCTGTGATTGATTTCAAGTTTCAAAGCATTATGATCTGAGAGTGTGCATGGTATGACCTCAATTCTTTTATATTTATTAAGGGCGGCTTTATGTCCCAGTATGTGATCTATCTTGGAGAATGTGCCATGCGCACTTGAGAAGAAAGTGAATTCCCTGGCCTCAGGATGTAGAGTTCTAAATATATCCGTCAGATCCATCTGGTCCAATGTGTCTTTCAAGTCCATTATTTCTTTAGTGATTTTCTGTCTGGTTGACCTATCCATTGCTGTAATTGGAGTATTAGAGTCCCCTGCTATTAGCACATTCTTATCTATAAGTTTGTTTCTGTTTGTGATTAATTGTTTTAAATGTTTAGGTGCTCCCATGAAAATTATTTTTTATAAAATAGAAATTGTTTGTAATTCTACTGCTTGTTGGTAATCACTACTAGATTTTGACCTGAATCTCTCCTAGTTTTTTTCCTATGTATATCTATATGTAATTTCTTATTTGAGTATTTTAATTATGTTGAGATGACAGTTGATAGTATACTGTAACCTATTTTTATCACTTAAAATTCACAAAGAAAATTTTTACAACAGCTTTAAATATTTTTCTATGCAGGATTTTTGAAGGCCATGTACTAAAGCTTTTTATACTCTAGTTTGTGTAATCAGTCTGCTATTCTTGGTCGTGAAAGTAATTTTCCTGTCACATAGAAATGCTTATTTGTATCATTCTCTGCCTTGAGGGAAATTTCTACAAGAGGATAAGCATGTTCTTAAGGCACTTGATTTGCATTGTCAAATAGTTCTTCAGAAAGTTGTATAATCAATTTGGGAAGAATTGGCAATTTTACAATCTATATATTGCTCTTCCTAGTAGAAACACAGTTGATCTCTCCATTTATTTAATTTCACCTTGCTATCCTGAGGCAATATTTTATAGGCTTTTTTGTATAGGTTTTATACATTTTTTTAAAAAAATCTATGAATTTTTAATATTATTCTTTGAGTTAAAATTGTTCTAGTACTTGCTCTTTGCAGCCCAAACCCACAACATCTTTCAGAAACTGTACATAATATTCAGCAATCTAAAATTTAGCTTATTAACCCTTTACTTGTACAATAGTGTTTCTCAACTGATACGTCTTCAAATGACGTGGCCAAATTTAGTACTTCCTACTGCTGTTTCTGTCTGTTTTCTCGCTTGGGGAATCACAACTATAAAAGTGAAAGGTTTTTTTTTTTATAGAAAATGCCCTTCCAAAATTGGATAATGGTCTTGTTAATTTTCTTGGCTCTTTTCCACACAAGAAAATAGCCTTCCCGTCTTACATGTTATGTGCCAAAAGAAAATGCAAATCTTTGGGTTTAAGGACTAATAATCTAACCTGGCAGGTAAAATGAAAGACAGAGAGTGTTTCTTTGTATTTTATCCCAACAGTATTTCTTGTATCTGTATAATACATGATGTGCAAATAAAATAGAAACACATGTTAAACAGATGAGTGAATATTCTAGAAATTTGGAAGTCATGGCGATTGAATTTCCCATAGGATATGCAGATTTTCTGTTATAAGGACCTTGATTCTATTAACACGGTGTATATAATGATACCTCTTAGTAGATTACTGTGAATTTTCAGAAGGTAGAAGAATTGTCCTTTTTACTGGGAAGTGTTTGTTTTAGTGGTCAGTACCAAAAAACTGGGTTCCACTTCAATCTGGAAGCCAAAAAACAAAGATGGACAGCTCGAATCCTGAAATTAAAAAAATATTTGTCAAAAAGGACTTATTTTTCTTTCTTCAGATCTAGGCTAATCAACTTTAAATTAAATCTCACCTAAAATTCAAAAACATATAACCTTTTTTTATTACAAAACCTTAATGTTAAAACATTAGGTGATAATTTAGCTTCTTACCTTTTTTATTGTTGCCAATTTGGGGAATTTCAGTGGTGGTTCCCATAAATGTCTCTCCCTTCTAAATCTTTTCCCTTTTACAATTAGCTCATCATCAGTTATCCAGAAAGATCACTAGCATCATAAACAGTAATTTAATACAGGAACCTGAAGCTAAACAAAATTGTGTTTAAAATTTTGAAAACCAGTGAGTGATAGCTGAGTTTCTGTTAAGTATACTTAACAGAAGTAATTCTGAGTATACTCTGTTAAGTAGCAGGAAACTTTTTATTAAAGCAATATTTCAGAGATTTTTTGAAGCAAAAATAAGACAGATTTAAGCAATAATAAACATGGTGAAAAGAGTCATTTCTTCCTATTTCTAAGATTATCCTGTATTTATAGATAAAATAATGATCCAGCACAGTTCCAAGTGTTCCCTACCCTGGTTCCAAAGCACAGGCAACATTTAAATGAAAAATAAGAAGAGAAGGCTAAAGAGACCTCCCCAGTTTTGCTTTTATCTGAGGGTGCTGGTGAGGCATCTAAATTTATCTGAACCTTTTTCCTCACTGTATTAGTTTGTCTTCATTTCTCTTTAAGAGAGCTGCACTAGCACTATCTTGCTATTGATAATCCATTTATAATATTATAATTTATAGGGAAAATAATGTTCCTGCACTATTTACACTGTTTAGTTTGGTTGGAAAATTGGCTGAAAATGGACTCAATTTGGGGAAATTATAGCACATTAGCCACTTTCATAGACACATTCCTTAACTAAAGTAGTAGAAAATGAGCTCTCTGTTTATTGACATCAAAGCCGAAAGGATTGTTCTCAGTGGAACAAACAGTGAGCTGAATTACCTGACCTTGGACCTGATACACACCTGCCAATGATCACAGTAACTACCTGAAGACCCACTGGACCCAAAACAAGTGATATATTCAGGAAAACAAATTCAGCTAGGCATCTGTTGGTCCCATTTCCTATAGTTTTTGGTGAGCAAAGCGCATCTTGTAAAAATAACCTGTGAAACTTTGCTTTATGATATCTACATAAATTCCTCTTGGATTCCACCCAATTTCAGGTTGTAATTGTTTCCTTAAAGAGACCCTGTCATGGATATTCACTATTGGGAGAGATTGTTTCACATATTATCATCAGGTCTGTTTGTTTATTTTTTCCAATTGGTAAAAGGTTACTTTTAATGCCCTAAGCTTCTTAAATTCAACTACTATATCAAGGACAAGAGAACTATGCCCACAGGAAGTCAGTTCACAATTATTTACTTAAGCCACATGTGGACATATTATGCTTATAATAGGTATGTGGTTTGGAGTGCTGTTTTGCAAGCATGTGTTCTTTCTTCCACATATGCCCTTGGCTGGCACCCACTGGCAGAGCAAATTCTACCAGAGCACATGGAAGAAGAGAGCCTGTCCTTGTTCAGCATACAGTGTTCTTATTCCAGATCAAAAAGTACAAATAATCACTTTAATTTTTTTTCCTGCACACTTGCAACCAATGAAGGCGTTTCTGTGCAGATGGGGACTTCATATACATGAAATATTTAATTCAGAAAGGGGCTCATTACAATACACAGCATCCATATTGTCCACTTGACTCATTGCCCATGGTCAGGCTTCTGGGATGCTACAGACTGCAAGGAGGAGGGAGAGCAATTATTGTGTCAAAGAGGAGAGGAAAGAGGATAGAGTGCAGAATATTTACTCCTTAAAACAATATGTTATACACACACACACACACACACACACACACAAAGTAAAAGGTTACCTATGCTGAGATCCTGCATTATGGAAATATTTAATAAATCATATCTGTCATAACTCAACATAATTTGCTGTTTATATCCCACAAACCATCAGGTGACACTGAAATTGCTCACGTTGGAGTAACTGATATTAGAAGCTCTACCTTATTAATTCCATGGCAACTGATGATTTATAAAAATAATCCATTAACAAAAGTTATGTCATGAATTTACATTGAAATTTAAAGAAAACATCCTTCATATTTAAAGTGTTTGAAATTCAGCATGCTTTCAAACAGGCTTAGAAGATACTGCTATAAAATATATATTTTTATCAAAATTTTCTGTTTCTGATACAACTTTGTGTAGTAGCTCATGAAGGTGAAAGTGGCTTTGTCTATATTTTCTTCGGTGCCATAATTTTAAAAAATATTAAAAAAAAACAATCATAGGCTTTCCCCTCTTGCCTAGAGTTACTCAGCCCTTCCATTCTGAACAAAAGCTAAGTATTATAATTTCTGCAAAGAAATGTAAATCTCTAAAAGCAAAAAATTCTCTACCTATTGGATGCAGTGAATTGAAGGACTTATTTCTAACATTTCATTTTAGTCACATTTTGTGATGAATGGAATGAAATGTTTTAAGCTTTAATTTTGTGTGATCTATATTATCAAAAGAAGAGTTAATAAATGCATTTGCTGAGCATTAACATGAAAGCTAGCACTCGAGCCACAATTAATGCTTACCTTGTCAGCAGACACATAAGAGAGGTGAATAACAGCCTAATGGCAAGTCTGTTAGATGTGCTATGGACAGAAGACTTTTTTCTTTTTTACAGTAAAAGCATCTAGCACCCAGTTTCAGTCTAAGACAGAAAAATGCCCAGAAGCATTGCCATTAGGCTATAAATCACTACTGGAAAGAAGTAAGCTCTGTTTCCATAAGCACTTCGAAAAACTGACTCGACAATGCTTCTGGTCCTTTGAAAAGTGTTAGGTTGTCATATGACCACAGGTTCTTTTTGAATGACTCTCTGGACTGACAAAATAACATTCACTTTAGGCAGGTTACAGAAGATCAACCATCCTAAAAATTAATCACATTGGCTCAACACGTTTAATTTCACAAGATCCCTCTAGGACCTTAACTCTGACTTCGCTTCCTATTTCACCTCCAGTGGGCATGGGTACAGATCAGAGGCTCAGTGTATTTCCCTAAAGAGCCCAAGAGCAACATTCTTTTTTGGTCCCTACAAGTGCCTTATAAAAGAATTGAAAACCTTCCCTGGGGAATAGAGGCTAGTAGTCTAGTGGGGTCAGTTATACCTTCAGACAAGAATCTTTGAAATGAAGTAAAGATAAAATTCCAATAAAGACAAGCAGTAAATAATTGATTGTATAATTTAGTTTAGCAGTAAAATGTGAACAGAAAATGACAAAAGCTATTTGCAAATGGAAACTATCTCCCTCTCTTCTCACCATGATAGTGGCATATACCATATAGGGACTGTTCCTATGACCTGTGTTGTACATAATGTGAGGGGGAAAATGGGCATGTTTTTGTTAGGCATTAAAAATTTAGGTTGTTTGTTACCGTAGCATAATCTTGCCTAGAAGGACTGATAAGGTGATTTGCTGCTCTCCATCACTATCACCTAATTTCTCTTTCATTTAGTGTTCCTACCTCCCTCTCTCCCCTCACCCACATATATGGTTTTTCCTTATTCAATGTGTTTGTGTAATATCAATTGCTTCATATCTCTTCTCGAGTGACTTCAAGTATTTTTTTTTTTTTTTTGTCTTCTATGCCTTTTCTGCTTCTAACACCTACCTACTACCAACCCTCTAAGATTCCCATTAAAATTCCCAGGGGTATAAGTCATTTCGTCAACCTTGTTGAGTGGAATGTTCATGTACAGCCAGTTAACTGGCCACTAGTCAGCCTTTATATTGATACATATGAGGTTTCTCTGTGACATGTCATTTACAATGTGGATAATATTTTTGCTATCAATTTCCATAATTGAAAAAAATGTCACATGCCCCTAAGTTTTCTTAGAAATAATGAATAGTTATTACTGTCTGTCTTCAAGGCTTTCTCTAAATATTGACATCTATTAATGGAGTAATTGTGCTATTACCATGGAGTTTGTTCAAGAAATCAGATGTAACCAGATACTACCCTAAAACTGAAAAGAAAACAGAATATTTCTACTATGCTTTCTCTATAGTAGCCAGAAAATACATATTTTAATGAAAATCACATTAATCTCTTATTTTAGGATATTTGGTTTCCTCTACTCTTAGTCACCCTAGTGTTAGTCACAGGAGATGAATAATGTCATTTGATTCAATCACTGTATTACAAACTTTATAACAGAGAAAAAGAGTCCTATATAATCTCCAGGCATTGCTCACTCTGCTGTTTATGAGTCCAGCTAATTCTTACAGCTACCTTTCAGGTTGACGATTCTTAAAACATCAGTGGATATGGATGCCAATTTCATGAGATGTCCCTGAGAATAATACATCCTGAGTTATTTTTATAACTTAGAGTATTCATCCTGCACAGGAGAAATAGCTTCAACATTCTTTCATTTTTGTTCAATCACTTTTCCCAAATTCATAGTCCTATGCAGGCCTATTTCATTTAGTCACAGCATTGCAGAAACCAAAAGCTCAAAATACTTGTAAAACTAGTGAATGGAATCCAGCCAAAATAGAACCTCAGGCTCATGGTGTAGCATCCACCCTCAGAAAAACTGTGCAGTTTATAATGGCACCAGAGGGAGAGAGAACGTATTAGAAATAACACTGGTGTTGACCTAGAATATTTCTAGGGGGAATTTGGATTCTCCTGTTTTCTGGGTATGTGGTCTTCACTTTCCTAAGTGTCAGTGTTTTCAAGCACAACACACAGTAGACCCAGTGTTCATTACAACCATTTGGAGATTCTTACATAGCTGACATCTTGCTTCCCCCTAATTCAGTGTCTGTAATTTCAGGCTACCTCTGTGAGAATAGGGTCTTTCTCAGAACCAGTGTTAGTTAGCCTATTAAGCATAGCAGTGTCTCATACTTTTCACCTTTCCCAAATTCACCTTTCCCCATGTTCCAGAACCAGATGGATATTGTCATTATCTTATTTCAGGTAAGTAATTTATTTCATTATATTGATGTTATGTATGGAATTGTGTCCCTGTAAAATTCATAGGCTGAATCCTAACCCTCAAAGTGATGGCCTTTTGGGGGCAGGGGCAGGGCGCTTGGGCAGCTCAGTCGGTTAAGCGTCCGACTTCAGCTTAGATCAGGATCTAACAGTATGTGGGTTTGAGCCCCACGTTGAGCTCAGAGCTGACAGCTAGCTCAGCCTGGAGTCTGCTTCAGATTCTGCTTCTCCCTCTTTCTCTGATCCTCCCCTGCTCACGCTCTCTCTCTCTCTCTCTCTCTCTCTCTCTCTCTCTCAGAAATAAATAAAACATTTAAAAAATTTTTTTAAAAAGTGATGGCCTGGGGCGCCTGGGTGGCTTAGTCGGTTAAGCGTCCGACTTTCGCTTAGGTCATGATCTCGCGGTTCGTGGGTTCGAGCCCCGCGTCGGGCTCTGTGCTGACTGGCAGCTCAGAGCCTGGAGCCTGTTTCAGAGTCTGTGACTCCCTCTCTCTCTGACCCTCCCCTGCTCACGCTGTCTCTCTCTCTCTCTCCTAGAAATAAATAAAACATTAAAAAAATAAAAAAAAAAAAGTGATGGCCTTTGCGGACTGGGCTGAAAGGAGATAATTGAGGTAAAATGAGGTCATGAGGGTAGAGTCGTAATCCAATAGCATTGGTGGCCTCGTAAAACAGGAAGAGGAAGACTTTCCTCTCTCCCTGTGCTTACAAATAAGAGGTCCTATGAGCACATTGAAATGGAAACAGCCTACGAAGCAAGAGAAGAGGTCTCAGAATGCAGCCTAGTTTACTTGCATTTTGATCTTGGACTCTAGAACCTCTAGAATGGTGGGAAATCAGTTTCTGTTGTTCAAACCACTCTATCTAGAGTACTTGTTAGAGTACTCTAGACCTGAGTTGACTGATAGAATTAACCACTACCCTACTTTCCATCCCCCTAATCCACAACCTGCTGGAGTGAACACATCTCCATTTGTCCAGAGCCTTTTTAGACATTCTTAAACCAATGGAATGACGTAAGTGGTAAGAATGGAATGTCTGGCTTGGAACATGGCAGTAGAATAGAAATTAGGTTAATATGAAGGAAATCAAGGGGCAGATATAAATAGGATTCTGCCAACAATGGGAAGGGTGGAAGGTGACAAGAGTTATAAGTGAAAATCCAGTATCTGATTGTTCTGATTTTCTTCCTTGGTTTCAAAACACATAGTGACTAGTTAAAAAGACAACGTGTATTTACTTAATTGTTTAAAACAAATGCTTTATTTTTTTTTCTGAAGAAATTCTAAATAAATGATTTGGAAATGACGAGAAGAAAAAAAATGTAACTAATTCCATGTAAAAGAGTGACCAGAAACTACAAGGTCAAATCCCACATATGATATTATATAATAAAAAAGGAAGTAAGGAGCAGAATGATATCTACAGAGGATGAACGCACACCAGAAAGATATATTCATATAAAATATGAAAAATTTTACATTTTGTATACAAATAAACTAGAAGATATAAAAATGTTACAAAAAAGGGGATAACTATAATAAGTATTAGAAAGGCTTAAAACATAAGTGAAAGAAATTAGGAGAAAATATGAAATATTTAAAGTTTAAAATTAGACAAAATTAAACATGAGTAAATGAACAAAATAAAAATACATATGTAATTATGTAAAGTCTATATCATAAAGAATAAGAAATATGTAAATATGGTACATAACGTATATGAACATACAAATTATGACATAGAAGATGAAAAGAAAAATCAAAAATCACAAAGAACTGGGAAAAGATAACACAGATTAAATTAGGAAATAAAAACCATTAGGAAAAGAAAAGCCAACACATGGATAATGAGAATCTCTGGGAAAAAAAATCAAAGGAAGAATATACTAAATATCCTTGTATTCAACATTATAAATTTTACCTTGTATTTAACATTGTACATCGCAAAATACAGCAAACTTATAAAGAAAAGTATATTGTCATCAAACTCTAACATACCAATTTTTACCAAAAGAAAATTGAGTAGTAAGAACTCACGAAATGAAAATATGACCCCAAAGTTTTCTATCCAGCAAAACAGACTTTTTCACACAAAGTTCACACACTGTTGTTGAAATGTAAAACCTCAGGGAATATTGTTCCCTTTTCTGAGGAGTTTACTAGAGGGCAGCCATTCAGACAATCAAGATGACCAGGGAGACAGTGACATAAGAACTAGTAATGAACATTAAACGTAGTTACTTGCAGTATTCTAACTGAGAATTAAAAAGGAGAGGATAGTATACTCAGACCATGTGCCACAACTATACCAAAAATGGGGAAGAAGTATGGGAAAGACACATACCCAAACACGCTGTTTTATTGAGAGTTCTTAGTGGATGTGCTGGCATTATTATTGTTATTCTAAACTTATGTGTGGGAAATGGGTAATTATGGAATTTGATAATTCTGTAATCCTTGGCAGGTCTTTAAAACCAGGATTTTGATTCATTATGAGGAAGAAAGCAGATTCAGATGTAATACAAATGGTTAATTTTTAAATCCTGTGTATTAAATTTGAAACAGAATTAAAAAACAAAACAAAAAAACAACAAAAAAAGAAATGGAAGTTTAAGTATGAAACCAAGAGTGTTTATCCTGATATGTGTGTGTGTGTAAACACATATATGTGTGTGTATGTGTGTATATGACATATGTATATATAGGATGTGTATATTGTGTGTGTGTGTGTGCATGTGTGTACATACATGTATTCATTCTTGGTTTTACCACCAGGGTTCAGAAACAATGACCAACTCAGAACAATTAGAATCTCTAGCAACTAGCGCCCAGGGTGTAGTCTTGAAATACCACTTACCATCAAAAAATACTAGGGCTGCTTAGAAAGGTATCTGATAATAGATCTGCGGCAGAAATGAACGTTCAAGTCTAGAACACCTTGTTATAAAAACTGGTGATGAAGCTATCAAAGATTACTTGGGTTATGTCAAAGGGAGGCAATTTCAAGAAGATTCACTGACCAGAGGGACAGGATAATTTGTACTTTAATAAGGATAATAATTAAACGAGTTAAATCCACCAGTATGCTCTCTTGAAAAGAGATAGAGAGGGAGAAACAGGCATTTATCCTGAACCACAGAAAAATAAATAATAGATTAGAAGGATGTTTCTTTATAATAATATTTCAACTAATAAGTAGTAGTATTCAACTAAAAGTAAGCAACTAATTATAGAATTGGAGTATCACTAATTTGCTATCCCAAGTAATCAATGAATATAGGCATTGAGTATCAAGCTGCCAGTATCTCTCTCTCTCTCTCTCTCTCTCTCTCTCACACACACACACACACACACACACACAAAGACAACCATACGTTATATTCCTATCTAAGAAAAAAATCAATACCATTATTGTCTTGTCAAAGAGACTGAACATGAGTCATGTTAAGCCTCTGTCCATTTGGAGAAAATAAACAGAGGAACACATAGATCTTTCAAATGAGTATGAAGTCCACAAATTCCAGACTGTGAAACACTATATACAGGTCAAATAGTTCAGATTCTTCAGCTGATAAATTGTAAAAGCAAAGGAAAACAGGGGAAACTTGTAGATTAAAGGGACTGAAAATCATACCACATCAAATTTTGTTTTTAAGTTGGGCAAAGCTACAATGTCTAGGGATGTACGCTTTGGTGATAAAACTATAAGAAACAAATAAAAATGACTACCATAAAAGTTAAAGTTAAGAGAGTAGGTACTCTGTGGGGAGAAAGGGGGATGTGATTGGAACTGGGGATATATAGGCTTCTTGGTGGCTGGCAAAATTCTTGATCTCAGTGGTGATTACAAGAGTATTCATCGATAAATAAATAGTATTCATCAACATTATTAAATATGCACAACCCATGTTGTATTATCACAAAGGAAAAAGTGCATTTCCTCTTTTAGCAACCTCCTCTGTCACAATAAGCTGTTACTTATAAAACACTAATGTATGTCCTCCCAGATACTTTTTCTAACCTTTTATATGGATACTAGAGAGACAGATGATAGATGGATAGACAGGTATGTATAGGCATACAGATACATTTGTAGTAATAACTACAAATATAAATTTATTGAATTTTTATGTATTTGCTTTATAGAAACACAATCAGGATATACATATTACTGACTGACCACTTTTTCTCACTGAAAAATAGGTCTATATTTTCTATTAACTTTGAAATTGTCTGTAAGATGTTACCTCATTCTTTTTCATGGGTTGTTTTACAGATCAACTTGGGTATTCTCAAAGTTTCTTGTTCTGTGCTCATATCTTCAAGATTTTATTACAGTTTTTTAAATATATTATACATAATTATTTTAAAATCTGTGTCTGATAATTCCAATATCCAGGTTTGAGATCTTGAGATTATGCTGCCTAGTATTTCCATTTGTCTGTGGTATCTTAACTTTCTTGTACATTTTGTGAATTTTTTTTACCATGAATTCATAATTTTTGAATCTTTAATTATGGAAATTCAGTTTAAAGCTTGGATTAGAGGTGGGTTTTTTCTCCTAGTGAAATTTGCATACGCTTTTGATAGATGCCTGGCTGAACTATTAATCTGGAACCATTATCAAATGAATTCTCAACTTGAGGCTTTTAAGGCTACCCCACAAAGGTGAATTTTCTCATCACTGGCTCTTCAATATCTACTTAGGAGTGCATGGAGCAAAGTAAAAAGTCAATACAAATAGCCAAAAGAGCTATATTTAATACTGTGGTAGACACTTTAAAATGTGAGTTACAGGGATATGACTGTTTTGTGTGTGTGTGTGTGTTCTATTTATAATGCTGACAGCTTTCTTGTGTTATATGTTATCTCATTTTATCCTCGAACTACTCTAGAAAGTCAATATTAGCAACGTTCTATAGTTAAGGAAACTGAAGTTCATGAAATTTAGCTTTCTCCTGCAGTATGCTCAGTCTGTTTTTATGCCACATCCCACTACCACTGGCCCTGCCGGTGGTGTATTGTCCTTCTTATTTTTCATTACCACTTGCAGCCCATTTCTCCTTCCTGTTTCCTTTTTTCAAAGGCAGACCTTTGGCGTGCCTGGTTTCAGGCTAGATCTGGTAGTTCCGTCATCTCAAGTTTTCAAGGTTCTTCTTTTGGTTGTGAAAATGAGTCCCTAGCTCATTCCCTTTCTAACTTGATGCCAATGATTATTCCATGTAACTTCACCCTCCATTTTATTGATGTGTCCAATATTTAGCCTCTCAAAAATCTCATGCATAAGTACCCTACTCTGACCAGTTACACGCTCTCTCAAATTCACTTCAGCTTCTTCTCTCCAACAATTCTTTTGCCTCCATTGAAATATCCAATCCTTTGGCCCAAACTATTCTTCACTGTCATCTGCCTTATCTTAGTCTCAATTTTCTCTTTACTCATGCTCACCTCCATGATTAATCACTTTAATCACTCCCTTGTAGAGGCCCTTGACTCCTTTGCCTTCCTCTAGTGCTTTCAAAACTTGCCTGCCAAAATGTCAAACCTGATTAAGCATGTCATCGTGCTTACTCTGCGCATGTACCTGAATATCCGAACACATCTGAAGAAACAACAGAAGCATGCTAACTGTTTTGCACTTTAAATTTATAGTCCCTAGTCTTCAACGGGCACTCAGGAGTGCTAAGAAGTCTTCTATTTCCCCAGTAACCTGCCTTCTCATCAGGAGGACTTTGGTATTTCCCTTCTCTCAAATATCTTAAACCCTCTCACTCCTCTCTGACAGTCAGTAAAAGCCATTCTTGCTTCACAGATAACCTAGAAGACACTGGGAGAGAATACTCTTCTCTTTTTATCTTCAGATGGTTAGCCTCCATTTAGACTCCATTTAGCCTCCGTGGTCAATGCACCCATTGCTTATTGAACCAGTTATGATGCTTTTGTCAGCAAATAGCATAATATACTAGTAAAATCGGTTTTAACATAGGGTTTTAAATATCACATTGAAGGAAACCAGAGGTATGTGGTTTCAAGGATGGTTAATTCTGCAGTTCAAAAATGTTAGACTCTGGGTGGCTTCTCTATGATCCTCTTGATTGTAAGAGAGCCGTCACAACTCCAGCATTGTGTCCTAGTATACCCAAGCATAGGAACTGAGAGTTTCACCCTTGAATGTCTCTGCTTTCTAATCAAGGAGGGGAAAAAGTTCCCCACAGTTTTCAATAAACTCTCTCTGGTATCTCTTTGAGTGTATTAGATCATATACCTACCCCTGAACCAATTGTTGTGAAAAAGGAAATATGGCTGGTTAGTCCATCAATCCTTGGCATATCCTAGCATAATTTGAATTATGTGAGAAGGGATGAAGGAGCACATAGTAGTTTTGGAGACAGTCAGCATTATGTACTGCTCCTTTGTATTTTGCTTTCTCTGCTGTTACAATGGATGGCCTGCCTCTGTACCTGTTAAAGGTCAACCTCTCCATTTATGCCCTGGATCCCATCTCCTCCTGTTGCTCAGGGATTTGTGTTTCAAATAACTTCTGTTTCCTTTGCATCAACAATTTCTCCCTTTCTGGTCAATTATTCCCGTTAATGTACAAATGTGCTCTATTTCTTAGCTGAAAGTTTCTCTTTTTGACCTGAAGACTCCCTCCAGTTAATATGAGAGAAACAAAAATTGTTTTACATGTTGAGTATAATTGTCTTCAGTTTTCCTTATTCTCTCTAGTGTGATTCAGTCATTGGTAATCTATGTTGCATTTTAAGAAATTTTATATAATTAAAGTTATAATTATTTTGGTTTACCCTCACCACAAGTGCTGTGAATGTACTTCCTTATGTTCTGTTTTGCTTATATCTTTGTCATTTTACAATAGTACTCATTATTTCAATTAATACCAAGTAGAACAAGGACAGCTGGGGAGTGAGTATTGAAGAATAAGAAGGGGATAACGAGGCTGTGGAAGAGATCGGCAGAATGGAAAAGCATGGAAAATAGATGGAGTCAAGGGAAGACAGTCTTGTATGAGGGCCTGTCATGGCATTCGGTTTTAGAGAGTGGCGATCCTTTATTAAATCAAGACAGAATACCATTTACATTTTTGTGGACTCCAATTTGTCTAGTTAACTTTGCTTATAAATAGGCACAAAATAGTTTCTTGTGAATTTTAATTTTTCACACAGTAGAGTACTTTCAATAAGACTAACCAAGCATCACATGTGATTTGCATAAGCACTTGCTGAATTAGGTTAAAAAAGAATTGATTACCTTTGTTTTACTACGTGTTGATTTGGAGCCAGTTATTTATCCTCTCTTAACCCTAACTTCATCATCAGTAAAGTGGGTATAAAGGCCCGTATTAGTAAGGCTTTAGTGAGGATTGGATTAACTCAGCACCCAGCACATAGCAAGCATATTTGTGTTACTTGTTAATCTTAGTATCATTTTTATTTTATTATTTTATTAAGTTTATTTGAGAGAGACAGAGTGTGAGCAGAAGAGGGGCAGAGGGACAGAATTTCAGGCAGGATCGACGCTGTCAGTGCAGAGCCTGACTTGGGGCTCAAACTCACAAACCGTGAGATCGTGACCTGATCTGAAATCAAGAGTTGGATGTGCAACTACCCAGGTTGCCGCCTAGGTGCCCCTATTATTATTTTAAAGAGAGGAAAGCTATGGTTCATAAAGTGTGGAATTACCTAACTGGAGAATGATGAGTTCTTGACCAAAATCCTGGTCTTTTCATTTCAATTCAATGATCTTTCTACTTCACCATCTTGTTGGATTCAGTGGGTGATTTAGGCATAAATTTAATTCCAGACAAACTTTTATTTCCTTTGGGGGGACTGATATTTGTCTTCTTTCCTGACAATGAGAATTAAAAAACTGATTAGCTTTACCTCTGTTCACTGGCTGCTGAGAAACTGAATCAAATTTAAAGTGTAATCATAGCAATTATCTGTCTTTATTGCCTTTATCTTCATTGCCTTTATCCATGTCTTATTTGTATTCTGCTTTTTCCTGGTAATTACTTTTTACATATATTTTCTTATTAGCTGTTCTTCTGAATTTCTTAGAAGAATTACTCACCATTGTCGAACAAATAAATCGCCGCAACTACCATTGTTAGAAGTTGCAACATAGAGCTGCCCATGTGAGAAGTAGATAAATTGCAAGCCAAAGCCCACAATTTGGAATTTCCACCCTTGTGGCTCTTTATTTTGGGCTCATAATTGAAGCCGCTATTTGTTTTCTCTGCCTGTGATGTCTTAATATATGCAGGACAGCTCTTCCAATTGTCAGTTACACAAACCTCTTTTTGTTTCTCAGGCTCAGCTGCTCTGGGGAACAACAGTCTTTCTTTTGAAGTGCTCACACCAGGGTTCTTCAAAATTAACACTTTTGCCACAGAGTCTCTGCATACTTTGAATCGCTTTAAGTTAAGATGTCATATACAAAGAGTAAAGTGTGTAAAGTACATTGCTCTTAATTGGGTAGTTTAACAGTTATTTGCACATGTTTACATTTTAACTACCACCCTGACCAAGATCTAGAACATTTCTAGTATTCTGTCGGATTCCTTTGTGCTCCATCTTATGTATACACTACGTCCCACAGGTAACCACTATTCTGGATTCTATCATCATCAGTTAATTTCACCTGTTCTTGAACATTTTCTAAATGAAATTTACAGCATGAACTCTTTTGTGCGTCTGACTTTTTTTTCCACTCAGTATATCTATGAGATTCATTCATGTTTTTTCTTGTACCTGTATTTGCTTGGTGTTGTTTGTTTTTCACCATTCCTGTAAATAGTGAGTATTTTTCTAATACAATAGATTATTTTTTATTGTTATGTCATATCCCATTGTATGACTATACCTCAGTGCATATATCCATTCTCCTTTTTTTATGTTTATTTTTTTGAGAGAGGGAGAGAGAGAGAGAGAGAGAGAGAGAGAGCGCATAAGCAGGGGAGGAACTGAGGGAGAGAGAGAAAAAGAGAGGGCGAAAGAAGAATTCAAGGAGGCTCCACACTACCAGTGCAGAGCCTGATGCAGGCCTCGAACTTACAAACTGTGAGATTGTGTCCTGAACCAAAATCAAGAGTCAGAAGCTTAACCACCCGAGCCATCCAGGCACCTCTGTGCACTCTCCTTTTAATGGGCATTTGAGCTGTATCCACTGTGGGGCTACCATGAGTAAACCGCTTTGAACATTCCATATTGAGTGTGAACCTATCTCCGTATTTATGTCATGCAAAAGAGGCAAAGTTACACAAACATAAGTTATTTTTGTTTCCCTCACTGCTGAGTTTTTCTTGCAAATCTCTTCAAATTTTTTTGGGTAAAAATATGATAAAGATGGAAGTCTTGTAAAGAAGGAGAAACGAAACTAAAAGTCCCAAAATACCAGCAAGAAGGACAGGATATAAGAAAATCTCACGATTATAAATGTTTCCCTATACCATTTCTTTATAAGCACGAAGCAACAATTTTAGTTTTCTTTTCACCCATTCTTACCCTATTTACTTTGCACCCACAACATAATAGAGGGAAGGCAAGGCTTATCTTTCTGTGGCCGTCCTTACAGATTATTTTCCTACCCAGTCCCAATTTATATTCCTTTCCCTTTAATACTGTGCCCTTATTTCTTTCCTTATCTGAGGTAGAGGCAAAGGAAACCCAGTGCTTTTTCTATTCTGATATTATCTGGAGCACACTGGTAATTTCTCTCTACATTTATATAGTGCCTTCCTTGGGCACACAAAGTATTCCCTTTCTTATCTTATGTAAATGGTAATATCTTATAGGAATGTTGACTTTAAAAGATCCTCCAGGTTTTCTTTATCCTTAAAAAATTTCCAAACCATTTTACATACAGACATACAGTTTTTGTGTTATCTTATTCACCAGTATTGTTGATAGATTGAAATATATTAAAATTTTCAGAATGATTTTCTCCCTTTATCTCATTTTTGTCTATATGCTTCATTTCTTGTCAACTTTGTACAGAGATCTGATTCCTTATTGTGTTCATCACTGCATGATCATTTCTTACTTAGATTAGAGCCTGTATGTGAATCTTGAACTCTTATCTATTTTTCCAGGGGCTCAGAATCTAAGTATACACTTGTCTGTTACAAATGAGTGGAATAATATTACGGAAGTAGAGGCAGGAAGGTGTGGACAAGTGTAACACATAGCTGACCTCTAGCTGTGTTTTTACATGGCCTTTCTTCATTGTACACACACACCATACCACAGTCCATCCCATCTACCCTCCATACCACAGTCCACCCACACTACCACACTCCACTCCATCACACCCCACCACACCCCACTGAGAAAAGGGAAAAAGGGAAGGGAAAGAGAAGGAGAGGGAGAGAGAGGAATATCTTTTCCTCTTCTTATAAAGCCACTAATCTCATCATTAAGGCCGCACCCTCATAACCTAATCTGTCTTTAATTACTTCTCAAAAGACATCTCCAAATACCATCACATTAAGGGTTAGGGCTTCAACATACAAATTTGGGGGAGGGGGTACAAGTTGTCAGTCTGTAATATCCTCATTATGGTTGATAGGGGAAAACACACTTTATCTAATTTTTCCTCTAAAAGCAGAAGACCTGGAGGGAGTTCCTATAGTATTTAAGTATCAGAAAGCACAACAAAGGTCATTTAGTCCAACCTCACCTAACCTGTGCGTAGGATATTTTGAATTTCACCAGTGGCTAGAAAGCTCAATCGGATACAAAACATTTTCTGATCATAAACACTTGGTGTTTCAGGTATCCATAAATGTAGAACAAATAACCCCTCAATTTGAGGGCTTTTAACAACAATAATTTTCATTTTCCATAATTCTGTAGGTTAGGAATTTGGGCAAGAGACAGCAAGGCTGTTCCTGTAATTTACATATAGTCAGTGGGGTCACTCACTGAGCTGCATTCATTTGGCAGCTGGGCTGGGCCTAAAGATTCAAGAAGGTTTGCTACCTGGCACTTTGGTGCTTCTCATCAACCCTTTCACACATTGTCTCATCCTTCAGACTCTGTGGCCCTCTCTCGAGCAGGCTAATCTGTATCTCCATGCAGCACGGCGGGTCCCTTTCAAGAGAGAATACAGAAGCTGCCAGGCATCTTAAAGTCTAGGCTCAGAGCAGACACACCATTGCTTCTTCCACATCTTGTTTATTGAAACAAGTCACAAACAGTCTGGATTCAAGGCATGGAGCGGAGAGAAGGAGAAATAGACTCCGTATCTTGGTTTGAGGAGCCACGAAGTCTCATTGGCAAAGTTGTAGGACTGGAGCTACTGCAGCCACCTTTGGAATCTCTTTACCGTGTCCAAAATGTAATAAAACCAGCCCAGGACCACCTCTTCTCCCATACTCTCTGCCAACCACTGCTCCTGATTGCTCTCATTCCCCTGTTCTCTCCATGTAGTTTCAAAGACCTTCTGACTCAGGCTTTATGAACTCTAATCTTGATCCCTAATTCTAGCCCAACTGAATTAAACAAAAAATTAGTAGACTTTTTTTTCTTTTTTGAGCAGTTTTAGAATCTTAACACAAGTGAGTGGGAGGTACAGAAATTTCCCATATACTTCCTGCTGTCACTCACGCATGCCTTTCCCTCTTGTCAATATCCCCCATCAGAGTGCTACATTCATTATAATCGATGAAGCTACCTTGAAATATTGTTATGTTTGGACCCAGAGTCCATTGTTTGCATTAAGGTTCACTCTTGGTGTTGTACATTCTATGTTAGGGCACATATGTGTGTGTGTGTGTGTGTGTGTGTGTGTGTGTGTATATATATATATATATATATATATATATATATATATAAAATGTATATCTACCATTATAGTATAAAATGGCCCAGTTTAATTACTTAAATATATATTTTTTTATTCTTTTCATTGTCTGAGGTAGAAAATTCAGTGTCATGAAAAGGGATGGGGAAGAATTGAACGGGGCACTTCCTATCATGTTAAGATGCCTCTACTTGTAAGAAACAGTCTCCACAGAGTGAACTAAAATGTAAATTCCTGTAAATATTATTAATTGTTCTTAGTTCTATATATAAGCTCTCTTTATGTACTAAAGACAGCTACCATGCTCCCACACAAGTTTTTGCCTGCTGTTTGTCATACGCGCCCCCTCTTCTGTCACTCTTTCCAACCCCTTCACTAGCCTGACAGTTCTCTTACATATAGGCTACACGTGGCTGATACATCTCTTAATGGGAACACAGTTCATTTGGAGAGTCTGAGCAGTACAAAATAGATAGTGCCATCTATGCCCCAGTTCTGGACACTGTAAATCTGTTGATACTGTTGTCTTGTATTGAGCTTGGGAACAAAAAAAATTGGGTTTTGTACACACTTTCTGTTCACTCATCTTTCTCTCAACTTAGAGTTAGTACACCCATCCTGTTGTGTATAAACCTGATGTGTATCAACATCAGTGAAGTGTCTTGAGACATTTGGGGGAAACCATTGAGAAAGTACATTTATCTCGTTTCATTCAAGTAGAGTCCAACAACCAAATTAAGGCATATATACATCTTCAAATAAAACTTCCAGATGAGAAAGGCATAATTTTTAATACCGCTAGGATTTACTCCTTCAGACTCATACTCTCCAAATATGCAAATCCTGAATACTTTCAGTTAATAGCTGTAAGCGGGGTATGCAGATCTGGTTAAGTAAGGTCAAAAACTCCACATGTCTTAAATTAAGAATGTTTCCATTCTTAATATTTTTTTTCTAAACATAATGGAGCATTAAGAAAAATGTCTTCAAATAGTTATGTGTCATAAAATCCTGAGGCAAGATTTTGTTATAGGTCTCAACTCCTATTATTGTGTTCCATTAAAATGCGCTGAAGGGATTCTTTTATATTAAGAAAATACTTCACACCTGAGACTCTTTATACTAATACCCACCTGAGTTTTTAATCCTACACAGTAGGGTACATTTATTTATTCAGTTAAAATGTCAATTTCTTCTTTCTATAAAATGACTATCCATGACAATTCATCTGTTTGCTTCATTCACTCATTCAGCATGTGTGCTAGATGGAAGGCATATACCAGTGAGCAAGGCGAGAAAGTTCCATGCTTCCGTAAAATTTACATTCTAATGAAGGAAAATAAATAAGTGAATGAATACATATGTGCTATAATTTCAAATATAATTTCTATAAAGAAATGAAATGGAATTAGAATATAAAAGAATTCAAAGCAAGGAGTCAGTGGAGGGAAGAACTACTCCAGGGCTGGTCAGAGAAGGGCTCTCTGAATCTGATGTGGAGGTGTTGGAACAGAGACATGACTCCTGGGAAGGAGTCCATCTGAGATGTACGGGCAGAGCATTCTCGTCAGAGGCACAGTATTTGTAAAGGCTTGAAGATGGGTCAAATTTTGCACATTCTAGAAGGAGTAATGAAGTCATTATAAGCAAAAGGGGAGTGATAGAAGCTGAGACGAGGAAGGGCAGCTCATGAAGTGATTTGCATGTCACTGTAAAAGGGACAGTGTAGCAGACACTACTGGGGTTACACATAGAAGTATTTCTCTGATCCATTTATCTGGCTACTCAGAAGGATGCCAAGTGTTGAGTTGAATCTATAGCTAGAGACAATTTTGTGGTGAGTTCAGATTGTGGTGTAAGCAGTGTTGTTTCTTGTTCCATGTGATCTGGTAAATTCCAGAGTTTTAGAAGTATCTGTGGTAAACAATGACAATCTGCTGAGTCTCAGGCAAGCTCCAGTAGAAGATTCTCCACACATATTCCTGGGGTTCTGGAGCAATGTCACATATTTTGCAGAAGAGAATTCTTCACTGTTCGAAAAGCATCTCCTGCTGCGGTATTAGGCCCTGGTAGAGACAATGTCTTGACGACAGAACATCAAATGTCTATGTAACTGGAGTTTCCATAGTAAACTAATCATTTCATCCACCAAGTTATTAGATCTGGCAGGAGCAGCAACAATCCACTGTACAAAAGAAGTGCTTCATTTGGGTTCTAAGCTGATGGTTCAAAGCTCCATGACATCTGTTGTACCAATAGCTCTCCCTCAATGTAATTACATATAGGGTTTCATGGAAAATTTAATAGTACTATCTGGGGGCGCCGGGGTGGCTCAGTCAGTTAAGGTCTGACTTCGGCTTAGGTCATGATCTCATGGTTTGTGGGTTTGAGCTCCACGTCTGGCTCTGTGCTGACAACTCAGAGTCTGGAGCCTGTTTCAGATTCTGTATCTCCCTCTCTCTCTGACCCTCCTCTACTCACGCTGTCTCTCTCCCTCTCTCTCAGAAATAAACAAAACATTTTAAAAAATGTTTTAAAAAAATAGTACCATCTGATGAAGGAAAAAAAAATTGGCCAAGTTCTAAGGTGTATTGATCCACACAAAACTGCACCTGAATGTTCATGGAACCATCATTTGTTGTAGCCAAAAAGTGAAAACAACCCAAAATGTCAACAACTGATGAGTAAAGAAGAAATGTGGTATATCCATAAATGGAATATTATTAATCTTAAAAAGAAGTTAAGTTTGGATAGAAGGTGTAATATAGATAAACCTTGAAAACAGTATGCTAAGCAAAAGACCCAGTCACAAAAATCACATATTTTATGATTTCATTTATATGAAATGTCCAAGGTTGGCAAATCTATAGAGACAGAAAGCAGATTAGTGATTTTCTAGGGCTCGAGGAGCTGAAAGTTTTGGGGCTGATGGATAAGGGCTTTCTTTTTAGGGTAATGAAAGTGTTCTAAAATGGATTGTGATGATAAATGCACAGCTTTGAGAATATACTAAAAGCCATTGCATTGCACACTTTAAATGGGTGAATTGTATGATGCATACTTTATATCTTAAAAAAAACTGTTTTGAAAAAAGATGAATTGGCTCATAATGATGCTGAAAGCTTAAAATGAATTACCAATACACAGGTATTGGTAGTTGTGGTCCTTAAAGACAGTGGTAAGGGGAAAAGGAGGGTAAAACTTTAAGCAGGATACTTCGTTATTGCTTTACAAGAGAAAGAGAAGTGGTTAAAATTAGGAACATACACAGATTCCTAGCCAGTTGAAAATAGCTTGGTTGATTGGTCAGGAAACCAGAAGGAGAAAGTCTTGAAGACCCAATCAAATGCGGTCTGGGAAAGAAGTATGTGGATAGATCTATGGGCATTAGCACAAACTATGTAGATCTCTTTGAGTCACATTAATGACTACCAGGAATAATCCACCATACTGAATAATTGGTGGTGAATTCCATCTCCTGAGATCAGCCTCAACCACTCCATTGCTTGCACAATGGACATAAAATGGAGAGGCCCTGGAAACACAGATGGAGCACATGTATATGTCCAAGCCTGATGTAACTACTGTTGCTGCTGACCATCTAACCAGCCTCGAGAAAAGCTCTGAGACCCTATTCTTCCAGGTTAACAAGAAATTGGCACAAACTGATTATATCAGCCTGTGTCCACCCATAGTGAGCCATCGTTCTTCATTATTTAGATGGATACATATTATAGATATGGGTTTACCTTTTATGCCAAGAGTGACTCAGCTAGCATTACTATTCATAAGTTGACAGAGTATTTCGTTTATCGGGATGATATCCAGCATAGCTTGGACCAAGGAATCCACTTTTTTTTTTTTTTTGAAGGAGGTGGACAATAGGCATATAGCTATAGTAGCCCCTGCTCCTGCCTTATAGCATATCATGGAGAAGCTGGTAGATTGATAGTGCCTTGGAATAGAATTCTAAGATGGATCCCCAAGATTCAAACCTCCTGGTATATATATATATACTTCCTCCCAGTTATTCAATCAAACACTAACCTAGGTTTTTCTATAAAGGGATTTTTATATATGTAATTAATATCCCAAATCTGCTGATTTTAAGATAGGGTTATTATCTGGGTAGACCTAATCACAGGAGCCGTACACGCTGACAGTTTGCTCTGGTTGGTGATGAAGAGGAAGTCAGAAATGCAAAGTACCAGAATGATTTGATGTACTCTTCCTGCCACTTGGTGAGGAATATGAACACCGCTGATGAGGTGAATGCAGCACCCAGACAGCAATAATCAAGGAAAAGGAGATTTTAGTCCTAAAACCACAAGGAACTAAGCTCTGCCAATAACCTGAATGAAGTTGGCAGTGGATCCCCTCCCCCCACAGCTTCAGATACACAGATTTCAGTCTTTGTGATACCTTCAACCCAGCCAAGCTATGATGAACTTCTAACCAACAGAACCATGAGTTAATAAATGGGACTTGTTTTCAGCCACTAAGGTTGTGGTAACTTGCTTGCAGTTATAGAAAACTAATACAGATGGCCCCTCAAAAGTATATTTTGAATACCAGCTTTATGTAGTTGGGGCATTCTCTTTCAAGTTGCAGTATATTTTGAGTCAATGGCTATAATATGGTGTTGTGTTCCAGAGGGTAGAATAATTGGGTCTGGGAATAGAGAGGTAGAAGTAGGAGTGGAGTATATTACTATTACTTTGCACTTTTCACTTCTACAACTTTAGGTTGTTTTAGAATAGGGTTCTTGGCTCCAGGCATGGGATGATAAGGACTTCTACCAAGAGACACAGATCAAGTTCTGTGAAACCTAAAATCCAGTGGCTGCGTGGTAACTTAAAAATGCCTCATACCAGTAGACCTGCTGATAAAGAAAGGAATTACTTTACTAACAAGAAGAATTACACCTGATCTTCATGAAGAGACAGGTCTAGTTTTATATAATGGTGGCATACATAGTTATGCCTGAAATTCAGTGAATTCATGGACTCTTATCTCCTGTGTGCCCAGTAATAGCGATGATTTTGCAATTGTAGCAGATATAGCCTGACAGTAACCAGAGGTTTAGACCCCTAAGGACATCTGGTAGTGAGAACCCAGTGGGCTGTTCACCACGTGATTCTTCATGAATATGGGAGATAGTTCCCCCACCACCATCCCAGGAATATTTGGCAATATCTGGAGACATTTTTGTGATCACAACTCGGGAAAACGTATGCTACTGGCATTAGTCAGTTGAGCCCTGGGCTTATCATTCTACAGTGCACAAGGCATCCTCCATAGCAAAGAATTTTGTGTCCTCAAATATGAATAGTGCTGAGACTGAAGATATCTGACTTAGACCAGCAGAAATGCTGACCAGCGTTAAGAGAATATAGAAGTAGTGATAGACAAATATCAGTTTAGCCTTGGGATCAGTTATGCAAATGAGCTCCTACTGTTGTATGTCTATATGTATGTAAAGAATATAGAAAGCCATTTTCTTGAGATTAAGGAAGATGTGACTGGATCAGAGTGATACAAAAGTTACACTGAATTAACTCTCAGGGTCTCATCTTTAATCTCTTGGCACTTAACATTTCTAGGCTGATTTCTAGAATAATCCCTACCAGGGCTGATTTCTAATAACCAATGTCTATGGTTCTTTGTCCGAGAGCTTGTTCACTCCCTCTCTGTCCTTTGTGACCTGTTCCACCTAAAAGAATAGCATTATACTGAAGAATTAATGCCTGCAGTCCCCATCCACCACCTCTTAAAATGATTAACAAGAACTGAATTCTTTGACCGTCCAGAATAACATGGAGCACGTGTAGTGTATCGGCTTTTGGAGTTCCCCATGGGATTGATCTCCACTGGCTTATAGTGGTAGCTTGCTTGGTAGTGCAATGTTTATGACTTCTTCCCTTTTCAAATCTTACATCCCCAGTCTCCTTCTGGTATTTTTTGGGGATTACCTGTCAGGTGAACTCTTTGTATTTCAGTCCTTACCTGCTTCTGGTGAAAGAAGGTCTGCCTCTGGGAAAACCCAAATTAAGGCAAACGTTTGGAGACTTTTAAGGCAGAGAATGACATTATTTAATTGTTATTTTGAAACAGACCCTGTAACTATTTTGTGACAAATGGGCAGTTGGGAGAGTGAGCAATAGTGTAAGAAGGGAAACTAGACAGGAAAGCTATTTCAGTATCCAAGAGATATGCTAGGGACTTGCACCTAGGTAGTAGCATTGGATAGGGCTAGAAATGGACGGATTAAGGATAGAGGTGGAGATAAAGAAAAGTATAAAATTTTGGCATGAATAATTAGATACATTCTTGGGAAAAAAATAAGTTCATGGTGTAGGGGCGCTGAACAGATAGGACAGGACAGGAGGAATAAAAGTGTATTTTTTTGCACATATTTTTGCACAGATTCACTCGGTGAACTCTGTTAGACTTCTAAGGCTAGATGTAGACAGTTAAAATATTTTAAATTCCCATCATTCTACCATCACAATCCATTTATATCTGTAAATGTACTTGGGGGAAATGGACATCAGGCGTACCGTGATATCTCAATCCCAACCCCACTCCTCCGTACTCCACCTTGGGATCCTGGAGCTAAAACAAATCTCTGAAAGCCACACTGCCTCTTTGCCAGCCGCTCTGTGCCAGACTCTGCCAATAAGAAATGCTAGAGGGAGACTGCAAGGCTAAAAGAGGGTCAAGGGACGTTCTCCTTCTCATCTGCTTCCTGTGGGCTCCTGTGAGCATCTACCTAGCAACATCTCTCCCCTTTGGCAGCAGTAATTCCTTCTGCCTATGCGACAGAGGAGCTATGGCGGTGACTGTATCCACTTTGCAAATTTCCCAGTCCCCACCGAATCGGCCTCTGTATATCTCCTGAGAGGCTCCAGAACCAACTGCCAGTGCCCCTTCCTCAGAGGTCTGAGTTTCATCTTTTTGAAACCCTGTCCTCAAACTTCACAGTATCAATAAATCCATCATCTTCTCTTTGTTTCCTCAGCCCTAGAAGTGGTAACTGTTTCTCAAACTGCTATCTCTGTGATTCTGCAGAGTTCCCTTTCTACCTTTTCAGTCACCTACTTAACAACTTTATAGCTCCCTTTTCTGACCAGGTTGATTTTTTTGTTGTTGTTGTTAAATGAGTGGACTCGGGCTAAAAATTGGAACATAGTATTTCTCCACTGTATGAGTCAGAGTTCTCCAGAGAAACAGAATCAATAGAATCTGTATTTATATATTATTATATATGATTACGAGGTAGGCCCAAGATGTGCAGGGTGAGTCAGCGAGCTTCAGACCCTGGGGAACGGATGGTTTAGCTCCAGTCACACTCCAAAGGCCTGAAAACCAGTAGGGCTGATGGTGTATCTCCTGTCTGAAGGCTGGAAGGCTAGACACCAGAGAGAGCCAGAATTTTAGTTCAAGTCAATCAACAAGGAAGAATTCGCTCTTACGTGGGAGATTATTATCAGTCTTTTTGTTCTATTCAGCCCTTCAACTGATTGGATGAGTCCCATCCACATTGAAGAGGCAATTTGCTTTACTTGGTCTATTTCAATGTTCATCTCATCCAAACACAATCTCACAAAAACACGCAAAATAATGTTTGCCCAACTGTGTGGGCACCCCATGGCCCAGTCAAGTTGACATATAAAAATAGCCATGATAGCCCCATTTATTCAATTCTTTTAAGTTTTCTTAAGAATTTGGTAGTTACACTTCTCTGTTCATCCTACACGTTTCTAGTTTTCTTAAGAAGAATTTTATAGTTACATTTCTATGTTCATATTACACATTTCTAGTTAGATGTGAAATATTTTATGCTTTGCTGTTTGTCTGCAGAGGGTGACTTTCCAATATGCTTTCTAGCTGGTTATTGCTGAAATAAAGAGAAACTTTTATTTCTATTTTAAGCAATTTTTTTCCTGAAATATATATTTGGGAGAATAATCTTTGGAGATGTTTCTATCAAAGTATATATTAAAACCCAACGCAGCATAAATTGAACCTATTTGTTCCATCAATACTGGAAAAAAACCTAACTATGTAGGCAAATGTCTGTATCATAATATGTATTCACTGGGAAAAATTGGGAAAGGCATGGTGGAGACTATTAACACAAGAAATATCACATCAGACAGAACTAAAAAAGGCGATAATTTCCCAAAGAAATACTAGGTATGGTGAATTACAAGTGTTATTGGTGGTGTGATCTGCAAAGGCATAAAAGAAAATTTCATTTTTTCAGTATGAGCATCTTGATAGGTCAATTTTGCCATGATTGAAACAAGTTTAAAAACAAGTAGAGTTTTTATGGGATTTAAGTTGTTCAGAGAATTAGGTATGAAGCCGTGAAACGTATTTAATGTGACTCAAATGCTTATGTAGGGACTGTGATTAGCAGAAAATAAGAGTTGGGAGTTTCAGTAAAGAAAGGAAGAGTTGATTGTTTGCTAACTGATTTCAGTGTAAATAAATGTTACTGATGCTGCTATGTTGTGGTTCTTCATTTCAACCAAGGTCAAAATAAGGGAGTTACATTGAGTTCAAGCAGAATTTATATTAGGCAGAGGAGAAGCTGGGTTATAAGTGCAACTTTGTGATATATTTTGGGTACCTAGCTATGCCTTTCTTTAGAACAGGGATAGGCAAACATTTTCTGTGAAGTGTCAGATGGTAAATATTTTATACTCTGCGGGCCACACAGTCTCTGCCACAGTTACTCAACTCTGACTGTGTAGTATAAGAGGCCTTGGACAATAGTAAACAAATGAATGTAGCTACGTTCTAACAAAACTTTGTTTATGAAAACAGCAGGCCAGATTTGGGCCATGGGTTATAATTTAAAAGCCCTGCTTTAGAAGATTAGAAGCAGAGACTGTTTAATCAATTTTCCGGGGACAAATATTTTGGGGGTGTTCTGTTTTGGCATCTCTCAAAATATCATGGGAACTAAGGGGTTCTGTGCCACCAACCTTTCTATTCCATGTGATCCCCTTCTGAGGATACTATTGGATTGCTGTACCCTTCAGACTTCAGAATTATCATGCTGAAAGCTGTTGTATGATTTCTAAGCCTTGTTACTGATAAAACGTTATTGGACCTTCTTCTGATGGAAGTTTTTATTTTGTTTTCAAACGTATTCAAGTGTGTTTTCATTATAATAAATTAAATAGGTTAATATACTGGCCAACCTATCCTCATCATCTTGCCAGGGCGATTGCATCATCTGTCGCTTCTGGTGGCTCTGTTTTCTGTTTTAAAGCTGCCCTGACTCTCAGAATCACTGGATGGGTACTTCTTTCTAGGGAAATGCAGTAACAAACTGTATGGTGTCCTAGAATGTGCTTGGTGTGCTAACATGAGATAGATCAGGAAGGGCAAACTGGGAAGCTCCCAGAGGTCAGGCAGATCATGTAAAAGACTGAAAGATTCCAGTGACAAGTACTGTCATTCATTTTCTGTTGCTTAGAGGCACTCCTCTGAAATAAGCCAGTGCATAAAGACTTAGAAAAAAGGCAAAAGAATCTCAGCTGGGAGTGGTCACAACCTGTCTCAGGGACTAGAGCTAATTTGTTCAAGGAATTGTTACCACAGGGAAAATAAAATGCCTGGTGTTGCCAGAGCTTCTGATTTTTGCAAGAGATGGCAGACATTAATATACACATTTTTTCTTTTGGCAAATGTTCCCCAATGTTTAAATGTTCAGAGTTAATTAAATTATTTAAAGATCTGTGAGGGGGAAAACAGTGTATGTATCTGAAACCAAACAGATCTGAATGCTTCCAATGAACTTTGAGCCATACCCAGTGACTTCTGTAGTACAGAGTAATTTTCTTTTTGGCGAAGTTAAATTTGAAACATAAAGAGGCAGATAAGAGGCTTGGGTTGTATAAGACTCATAATAGGTGGGAAGAAACTGACAGGAAGTGAGACAGAGTTGGAGCTATGGCAAAATGAAGTCATCTATACCTAGAACATAGTCTGTGCCTAGTAAATATTTGCTTTTCAAATTGAATAAATTGAATAAACAAATCTTCAAGTTAAATATTTGAACTACCATAAGTATGAGTAAGCAGAGTGAATGAGCTGGCAGTAAATCAATTGAGAGAAGAGCAGACAAGACATGCAAAGAAGAGTAAAAACTCTAAAGAAAATCATGAGAAAGAAGGGAAAAGAATCTGGTTTCTGGGACTGCCTCTTTTCATGATGATTTTCTCATTCTAGTTCTAGACCTTTGTCACCTGTAAGCTTGTAATAAAGCCTTCTTATCCTTAGCTAACTTGAGTAGATTTCTTTTCTTGGTAACAATCTAAACCAAGCATATAACATTATTGAGTAAATTGGTTGTTGCAGAATCAGTGAATACAGGCACATGATGGGCAATCTTACCTTTGGGGTCCCAAGGAAACTCATATGCAGAACATAAACAATTTTGATGTATAAGAATGTTCATCATTCAATGATGTACATTGGTGTCACTTAATTTGAGATTATAAAGGTTGTTACTTATCATTCAAAGGCTCTGGTGCAAGTAATATTTTGAACAATTAGAAAATAATTCAAAGAATGAAGTTCCTAAAAAATCACAATTAGCGAAAGGGGTTTTGCTATACAAAATATTTCAAATATCATAGTTTCTGGTAAACTGGGATTTGAGTTTTTTCCTCATTTAAAATAATGTTATAACTTTTTTTACAATGAAATTTCATAAATTTGAATTGCTTTCAAACTTCACAAATGTATTGTTATAACCAAATAGTCTATGCTTCATAATGAAAGAGTAAAGTTTATGGGGCACCTGGGTGGCTCAGTCAGTTAAGTGTCCCACTTTGGCTCACGTCATGATCTCAAGATAGTGGGTTCGAGCCCCGCGTCAGGCTCTGTGCTGACAACTCAGAGCCTGGAGCCTGCTTCAGATTCTGTGTCTCCCTCTTTCTCTGACCCTCCCCTGCTCATGCTGTCTCTCTCTCACAGAAATAAATAAAACATTAAAAAAATTTTTAAAGAGTGAAATTTATCCACTTATTACATATATTTACTTGATTATTTTAGTTCTCTCATTTCATGTCAGATAAAAATATTTTAAATATAAGTCTCAAGAACAAGTTTTAGATTTTTGGAAATCAAGTATTAACTCTTAGTTTTTGATGGGTAATGAGGCCTCTTGTTGCACATGGCTTGAGGCTGCGTGGCCACTCTAAGATTGATTATTAGGTTAATCTGTGCTAAGTAACACATGTCCATTTTCGCCGCGCCTCTTTTTAGAGCAGTGAATTTAGCAAGAGCATTGAATTTACCTTACTGTGCTGAATAAAATAAAGCAATATAGATTGATCTTTTCCACTATCCTGGGTTAAGATAAAATAATTTTAAAGACTTTAATCCTAGACCTGCATTTCCAGCTGGCAAATTATCTAAAGATTTCTGAAAACAACATGTTACTTTAGCAATTTCTTCAACACCTGGAAGCAATGAAGGTGAAATAACACATGCAGGATTTATTGATGTGACAAGACGAGGAAAAATATTATAATTAATTATCTACCATTTTATAGTATCTCTCAACTTGAAATCTTTTTTTTTTTTTTTAATGTTTTATTTCTAGGAGAGAGAGAGAGAGACAGCGTGAGCAGGGGAGGGTCAGAGAGAGAGGGAGTCACAGACTGAAACAGGCTCCAGGCTCTGAGCTGGCAGTCAGCACAGAGCCTGACGCGGGGCTCGAACCCACGAACCGCGAAATCATGACCTAAGCGAAAGTCAGACGCTTAACCGACTAAGCCACCCAGGCGCCCCTCAACTTGAAATCCTTGTACTACTTCATAATTGGCAGCTTCATTCAATGCTGAACTTTTCCTAAACTGTTTGGAGTATAAATATTGGTTATTATTTTATCATTGATAAAATTAGACCCTGGAAAATCTGGGTCTGTGCTAGAACGACTCTATTTCCTAAATCACGAAAGGAGTCATTGAGTGTTCATGAACTAATAGACTCACAACTTCAAAAGGTTGAGTAAATAAAACACTATTTTAAATGTACTGGTAAATGTACTGCCATGATCATGACAAACTAACACTATTATAAACAGCTAAGGATGACAAAGTAATGGGGATAACCTGACTTAAAACATTTCTTTTAAAAAGTGGTGGGAACTAAGGACAGAGGAAGGTCCTCCTGGTATATGACTATACTTACTTTCTCTATTGCCAATTCATGTTGTTAGCACAAAATAGCGATTACTTGTTTATTAACTTGCCATTTTGTTTGTAAATTTGCTTCAGTGCATTGAGGAACTTTAATTACAAATAGAAAAATAAACACTCAAAACTAACAAATAATTTAATATAAATCCATTGACAATAGCATTTCATTGAACTGTTTTGGACACATTTTCCTGAATTTTGAAAGTGTTTGGTACTATGTTGTTATTATCCTGAAGTTTTTTCAAATGTAAATTTACTTTTACAATTCAAACTACATTTTAAGAAATAAAAATAGGAATAAGCAACATTATTCAAAAATGGCCTTAAGAACATACTTGGGAATTGGGTCATTCTATATAATGTGTGCAATAAATCAACAGCTTTCTAGGTAGCATTAATCTGATCACCTTATTGAGAATACGTTGACTAATGAAACACAAAGGGCTAAGCTCCCAATTAAAGATATGGTTTCTATGTGCATCAAGGTCCAAACTGGGGGGAGAAGGGGAGGTGTCACATGCAATTGGGTAATTTGAAGAATGCTTATTTAATAAAGGGCAGTATAATGCAATACTCTGAGGCTTTGTCACAATAGCTTTTAACAGGAACATGTTGAAGGTTGACTGGTAGAAAATGTAACCTCAAACAAGAAATAAAGTCAACTCAGATTTACCCTGGGAGAGTAAATGGGGCCACCCTGACCTCACTCTCCTGCTTCCCTCTCATCTCTTGATAGTGTCACCTAGTGGATGAAGTCTACCAGAAACCTTTTAGACAACAATACCAGTTGCAGAAGGATGAAGAATACAACTGAAAAGGTACATCAAAGGTATTCAGTACAGATTCTAATCTATACTGAATTATATATATATATATATATATATATATATATATATATATATATATATATAAAGTAAACCTTTACTTTATATACTTGAGGAAAATATACTTGATTTTTCTCAAGACTCTTTTTGTGTGTAACCTTGGAAAGTTACTTACCCTTTCTACATCTGATAAATCTTATCTTTTAAATAAGATCCCTTACAATTCTGAACTGGCCATGACTCTCTGAAAACAACTTCAGAATTGGAAAACAACTTCAACTGTCCCTAAATTTGCAGGGTTTTTCCACTACATAATGGAACATGTTTTAAAGGCTTGTAACAATTTAAAGGTTTACTTTCAATTGCTTCTAATTTTCATATGGTTTTATGACCCTATTACTTAAAAAATTTTTTTTAATGTTTTATTTATTTCTGAGAGAGAGAGCGCATGAGCGTGAGCAGGGGAGGGTCTGAAACAGGCTTCAGACTCTGAGCTACTGTCAGCATAAAGCCCAACACAGGGCTCAAACCACTGAACCTTGAGATCATGACCTGAGCCACCCAGGTGCCCTGACCCTATTACTTTGACAGTTAACCTAACTTCTAAGTACAAAGCCTCTACAGTAAGAATTTTAGCTATTTAATATTTTCCTTCCAATGAAAGAATTCTTTTAACCTCAAATAATTTTCTGCTATAATTTATTTTGTTTTATATGAAAAAATGTCCAACTTCTAAAATTATATAGGTATTCCACTTAAAACAATGTGTTCTTTTGTAATTTTAAAACCTAAAATTCCAGCATAATTCTAATGTATTTCTAGATAGTTTACTTAGCCTGGGAAATTGTTTTCAAAAAATATGAATGAGTAAGTAATGTTGATTGAGTCAAGGAGATTTTGAATTAGATATTTATCCATATTTGATTTAAACTTGCGTACTCATATAAATATCAAACACTGATTTTACAGAAAAGGAAACTGAGGAGTAGACATATTAAATCTTAGGTCACATAGGTAAATAAATGGTTGAGCCAGGATTTGAGCACATATCCATCTCACCCCAAAGCTGAGACATTTCCTAAAACATGCAATATAGTATTTACACTCTCTCCCACTCTCTCTAATAATTTTTACTACACAAATATTTGCCTATGTTTTGAGAAAATCACATTAACATCTGTGTTATGGTTAAATTTCAAGTTTGAAGCAGAACATCTGTAAGTACAGAATTATACTGACGTTCTTGTTTAGTAAGTGGTCTGTGTCTATAGCAATGTAATTTTGAGATATAGAAAGTTGAAATTAACACTCAACACAAAGCACACAAAAGATGGTATTTACATTTATGATCTTCATTGTTGACGTATTTCAGGTTTAAAATTTAAGCTTGTTAATTCAACAGAAGACAAATGAGGCAAGAATTAAAATCTTAGGGGTTATACTTTCCTATACAAAAGAAAATTCAGTGGGTGTGAGAAAAAAGAGTGGAAGTTTGGAGAGATTTTTATTTCCAATAATGGTAAAATAGCTTATTGTGGTACAATTTTGTCACTGAGAACAACCAGAAAAGATGGGCACCCCCCTCCCTTCAAAATCTGACCCACAATATCAAAGAAATGGCAAGGTGGCCAGGGTGAGAAGGAAGGGAAGTAAACTGAAATAAGTGTGGTGTTCCCTATCCCTTATCCTTTTAAAATTATATGCCAGTTCATGTCATACACAGCTGAGAGGACAAGAAGTTTAAAAAAAAAAAAAAAGGCACTTACTGGATAAGAAACAGCAGATTTTTGACAGTATCAGAGGCTGGTGAGACAAATATTGGAAATCAAGGAGTATCAAAGAGCAAATATCCTGAAAATACTCAAGATGTATGTTCAGGAACCTAGAGCTATCACAGCCTAAGAGCAAGGGTGAATTAGAAGTATACTGGTTCTCATAAAGGACGGAGAAACAACTTCAAACCAGCTCAGTCCTAAACTGACAAGTCATCTTTTCCTATTCACTACTCATACTGCTTGCCATGAAGCAAAGATATGTCTTTTGTTGTTTGTTTTGTTTTGTTTTGTTTTCTGGAGAGAGATTACATCAGCCAGAACCTCAGTTAATTTTCTTTCATTTTTTATTCTTATATGCAGGACTGGCATATAATAAAAAATAAAAATATCAAGAATTCCAAAAGAAGGTAAAATAACAAAACATATTAAAAATTAGAAAAATAGTCCACCAGATAATCCAAATATTAATCATACATAATCTTTAAAATAATATGTCCAAGAAAATATACAACAAAATTGAAAAAATCACCAGAAAACTGAGATATATAAAATAGAACATATTGAACATTCTAGAACTGAAACAAAACACAATAGCCTTAAGTAAGAATTTCATACATGTATTTAATTCAAATTAAACACAGCAGAAGAAAAGGTTAGTGAACTGGAAAATATGTTGATAGGAAATAGCTATTTTGAAGCATAGAGTAAAAAGGATGGAAAATACATGAAAAAGAGCTTCTGAAACAAGATAAAAAGAACATTGGTTTCATGGGAATACTCAGAAGAAGAGGAAAGAGAAGGAGTAGAATAAATATTTGAATAGTGGTGAATATTGTCCAAAACTGTCAATAGATATCATTATGGTTAATTTTATGTGTCAACTTGACTGTGTCACAGAATGCTCAGATATTTAAGTCAAATTTTATTAGGGCTGTGTGTGTGTGAGCATGTTTCTTGGTGTTATTAACATTTGAATCAGTAGACTGAGTGAGGCAGATTGCCTTCTTAATGTTGGTGGGCCTCATCTAGTCAATCGCAGGTCTGAATAGAACAAAAGGGCTTCCTAAGGGTAATCTTCTCCTGTCTGACTGCTTGAGCTAGAACATTGGTTTTCTTTGGCTTTCAGCCTGAGACTGCAACATTGACTCTTCAATCTGCCAAGTTTCAGACTAGAATTTATAAGACCAGTTCTCCTGGTCCTTAGGCATGTGGACTCAGAGTGGTCTCTGCTGGGTCTCAGTTTGCCAACTACAGATCCTTGGATTTCTAAGCCACTAAATCACTACATGAACCAAAGCCATTATACACCCACACACAAACACACACACACACACACGCATCCTATTTGTTCTAGAGAATTCTTATTAATACAGATATTAAGCCACAACTTAAAATTTTTCTTTATAACCCAACCCAGATAAATATAAAATATCATGCTTGTGTAATCACTGTCAAATGATTATAGACCAAGCACAAATCTTAAAAGCAACCAGGGTGAAATATACTATTATCAGAGAAGAAACAATGAGATAGAGAACTGATTTTCTAACAGAAATAAAGGAAACAATAAGACAATGAAATGATATCTTTAAAGTACTGAGAAAAATCGTCAACCTACAATTCTATATCCAGTAAAAATGTGCTTCAATACTAAAGGCAAAGTAAGGTAAAGACTTCTCTGGACTAACAACAATTTAGAAACTTTTTTTCCTGATAGGCACTGAAAACAAATGGTAAAGAAAGTTTTTCAGACAGCAACAAAATTATTTCTTATGAAACATAGCAATATAGAAATAAATGACAATATATGAAAAAGATAAACATATGAAGAAATACAAATGAATCTTTCACCAAACACCAATAACTATTGCTTCATAGTTTTAAATATATGTAAAATTCAAATAGAGGATTAAAATATATAATAGGTGGGAAGAATTTAAGGAAGATAAAGTTGTCAAAACACTGACATTGTCAGGGGAGAGATAGAAATAGAATACATGTTGTAATGCCTAAGGAATTTTATTATGTCTGTAGCTATTCACTAAGAAAATAAATGAGTGCATAATTAACAAGTAAATGAGAGTTTAAAAAGTGATGAAAATAGCTAATTTATCAAAAAAAAAAGGAAACTGGGAGGTTAACTAGAAAGCATCTGTTAAGATGTTGGATTTAGACTTAAGCAGAAATTATATTAAATGTAAATATTCTAAATAATTTCTTTTGGAGATCATGATAGACAATTTTCATAATTCACAATTCTTGTATAGAAATAAAATAAACACTTATTAAAGAGTTTATTTAATTCATACTCATGAGTAAACCTGGCATATATTATAACCGCTTCAAAAGAGAATCCTAAGAACAGGCACTTTTATAAATCAGGAAAAATGAATATGTATATACTGACAAAACATTTTTCATAGGAAAGGAAGGGAGGCAATTGAATCTCCACCAAACCAGACATAATTTGCCTGTCTACAAATTTACAGCCTTACACCCAGAGATAATGAAAGGTTAGAATTCGATAACCTGGAGAGGTGTCCACATTATTATATTTCCTCTCGAATAAAGATTTCTAGAATGAATGTGAAAACAAAATATAATTCATGCCTTTTGTAAGAGTCACATCTTAAATATAAGAATTCATGAAAGTTTTAAAGAACTGAAAAATATATTCCATGTAAAAACTAATGAAAAATTCAGTGTAGTCAAATTATCATCAAAGATCTCATGATAACTAACACATTCCACAATGATAAAGGGGACTATCAGGATAGCTTATTCATATTGCGATTATAAATTTTAATGCATCTAATACTGCTCTCCCCTCAAATTATATAGAAAAAATGTACAATTTGAGTAAACAGACAAATCTACAAGCATAATAAAAGATTTTGAACATAAGTTTTTCAGTAACTTATAGTAAACAGATTTTAAAAATCTTTTCAGTAAACAGATAAAAGTCAGTAATTAGAATAACCATATACATGGTTAACAAGTATATGTGCTCTTGTTATTTTTCTAGTTTCTCATAGTTGTGTTCTAACAAGTATATGTGCTCTTAAACATGCATAAACAACACACATAATATTGCACTCCAAAGTAAAGGAAGAGTAAATATGGAATGTTTACCAAAATCTCAACAAATTCCAGAAGAATGAAATCATACAGATATTTTCTATGATCATCATGAAAATAAGCTAAAGATTATTGGCAAAGAGGTACCATGAAAATTCCTACATATTTGTAAATATAAGCAAAATACATCTAAATAATGCAGGGGTAATGCTCTAATTATAATGAAAATTAGAAAATATTTTCAGCTAAGTGATAATTAGAATAAGATATATGTCAAAGTAGTGTTATCCAGTTAAAGCATAGCTTGTAGGAGAATGTATAGTGTATCTTAAGTTTGTTTCTCCCAGAAGAACTCCCTAAATCAAGAATTTATTGGGAAATGCTACAGAGAGACACTAATGAGAGAGTGGAGAAATCAGGTTGCTGAAATGAAAACAGGCGAGAAATGTGTGATTTCACCTAAAAACTCAGCCTGTTTCATCCTGTGGAGAGCTACAGAGCTAAACATGCACCTCAGAGTGAGTCTCTTCTAGAAGCAAGGGAGCTACCTATTCAGCCTCTGGGTCAGTTTGTAATGGACTGTTCCAGGAAGTCATAAATTCCTAGGCACTTCAAATTCTCCAAATAATCAAAGATGCTCAAGTAATCCAAAAGCAATTCTCTGAGAAAGGTCTCAACTACAAGCTGAAACTGGATGATTGAGAGGCACTGGTATAAAGTAGCTGAGGAAATTTGTGTGCCATACAAGAGAGATTTAAGCTCCAAGGCATTTACAAATCTCCATAGGGGTAAGGTAGTGTCAGTTCTGAGGGTAATTCTCTGGGGAAGGTTAAAGCCACACACTAATAGCAGCAAATAACATAGAAACAGCGAGAAGAGCACACAGCATTGGGGCTTACAAGAGGGTTTGAGCAGGGTATCATGGTGCCCATTAGATTGTTTAGGCTGAAAATTTATCTCTAAGATTGATTCTCTCTCAAGAAGTCAGAAAAGGAAAACTATATTAAATACAAGCAATGTACAAATATAAAAAAAATAAATAGAGTAGAAATTAATGACTAGAAGGCAAATATGAAATGGAGAAAACCAACAAAGTGAAATGTTACTAATGAAATTAATCTGTTAAAATGATCTATTAAGAAATTAAAAGTACAAATTGCCAATATCAGAAATTTTAGAAATGATGAATATCACTATAAATCTTATGAGTAATTAAAACATAATATGAGAAAATAATTTTAAAAGCTATGCCATAAATATGAAAACTTAGAGACATAAACAAATTCTGAGGTCAAAAATAAACTAACCCCAAAGGAAACATTATGAAATAGAAAATATGAAGTTTTTATAGCTACTGAAGTAATTGAATATGTATTTGAAATCTTTCCCAAAGAAATTATAGGCCCAGATGATTTCATTGGTAAATTTAACAATATACATAAGGAAGATATTGGACTAATATCATGAAAATATTTCAGAGAATAGAAAAATTTATTTTCCAGGGCTAACAAAATCTTAACCCCAAGACCTGACCAGAACATTATAAGAAAAAAATTACAGGTCATTCTTTCCCATTAGTTTCTCTGCAAACATGTTTAAGTACAATATTAGCAATCAAAACCAATTAAATATGGAAGTATACTATAGTAAGACCAAGTTGGATATATTCCAGGAATGTACAATTACTTTAACATTCAACAATCAGTCAATGTAATTCACCACACTAACAGAATACGGGAGTAAAACTATAGTATCATCTCAATAGACGCAGAAAATATATTCGAGAAAAGTTAAAATCCATTCATGATAAAACTAGGAATAGAAGAAACTACCTTAAACTGAAGAAGAGCATCACAGAATTATACCCTAAAAATCATAATAGTGAAATATCTAAAGCTTTCCCTTAGAGAATAGGAACAAGACTACATTACCTGCTTTTAAACCTCAATAATGAGTAGAATCTCAGAGCAGTGAGATTGTATTTCAGAGCAGTGAAATGACACAAGAAAAGGGAATAAAAATAAAAGGATTAGAATTCTGCTTCTGGCAAAATATATAAAACAATAGTTTTCAGATAGTGATTATTGGGCAATGGTAGACAGTGATTTCTGAGAAAGGAGAAACAAACAAGGTGAGTCCCACAATTGCCAGTTTATGACGAGAATTTAGAGAAGGAAAACTCTAGAGGATCGCAGCAGTCTACCTAAGTTGAGGAGACAGAACTGGAAGGCCAGGGAAGCCAAGGTAAGGTTTACAAGGCAACGATCTGGAGAGTAGAGAGCTGTACAGAGAACTCTAGAAATCTGTAATGGGTCTTTGAATATTCAGCAAATAACTAATGAACATATGCATGTAAGAAAATACCTGAATCTGGCCAGACTATAGAGAGCATATCCTTGGCGTTCACAGAGGTCTGGGAATAGTTTCTGTGTCTACTAGTAGGACACTGGATAGAATACTAAGAATGGGGTTTTATCTCAGTGATAGGGAAAAAGCCCTAAATAAAAGCTGTCTGTTCCTGCCTAACAAAACTTAAAAGCTAGCCTTAAAAAAAAAAAAAAATCAAACGACTTACCAAATTAGCTGACTTTCAGAAGAAAGCCCAAGGAAATTTATAGAAATAGAAACATTCTAGCACTCTAGAATTCACAATGTCTGTCAACCAATCAAAAATTACCAGGAAAGAAGCAGGAAAACATGATTCCGAATGTGGTGAAAAATCAATCAGTAGAAATGGATGCAGAAAAGACATATATGATAATTACTAGACATGGACACTGAAAAGATTTTATAATAATACTCCATATATTTGATAAGAGAGGAAATATTGTTCATAATTAGGAGATACAAATGTATATACAAACGAACCAAATCAAGCTTACAGAAGTGAAAAATAAAATTCACAGGGAAATGCACAGGATGAGTTTAAATGCAGATAAGACATTGTAGAAAAAGTATATATTTGTCCTTCTCTGCCTGACTTATTTCACTCAGCATAACACCCTCAAGGTCCATACATGTTTGCACGTATAGGAGGATTAGGAGGAACTTAACGGAGGATCATGGGGGAGAAGAAGGGGGGAAATGGTGGGGGAAAGGGAGAGAGGCAAACCATGAGAGACTCTTGAATGCTGGGAACAAACTGAGGACTGATGGGTTTGAGGGGGAAGGGGGGAGATGTGCATGGAGGGGGGCACAGGTGGGGATGAACACTGGGTGTTATATGGAAACCAACTTGACAATAAACTATTTGTAAAAAAAAAAAAAAAAAGACATTGTAGAAAAAGGATTAGTAAACTTGAAGAATAGGAACCAAAACTAAAATTAATGATACAGGAAATAAAACACTAATTATCTACCTATCTATCTATCTATCTATCTATCTATCTAGATACAGATATAGATATTTAGATCTGTGGAACATCTTCAGGAAGCCTTGATATAACTTGAGATACTAAATAAATGTGGAGGGAGGTTATAGAGAAAATTTTAATGACAGATTTACCAAATTTTATGGAAACTAAAAACTCACAGTTGTAAGAATCTCAACAATCCCAAGGACAAGAAAAAAGAAAACTATACTTCGGATTCTCATAATCAAATTGCTTAAAATAAGTAATAAAGGCAATCTCAAAATTAGCAAGAGAACAAGACATTATATTTAGAGGGACAAAGATGAAAAATGACATATAATTCTTGTTGGAAACAATCCAAACCATAAGAGAGTACAGCAATATCTTTAAAATGCTGAAAGGAAAACAGTCTCAAGTTCTATATCCTTATCCTAACTAAGAGAAACTATCTTTCAAAAATAGCTAAAATAAGGAATTTTAAGAAGAGCAAAGCTGAAAAAATTGGTTTCCAGCAGATCTCCAGTATAGCAAATGGTAATGAAAATCCTCTAGCCAGAAAGAAAATGATACCAGTAAAAATCTGTATCTATGCAATTGAATGAGGAGTATCAAATTTGTAAATATATAGGTAAATAGAAAAGACCATATTTCATAGTTTAGAATTTTATTTTTAAGATAATGTACTATTTGAAGCAAAATTAATAACAATGTATTATGACATTTTAACATATGAAGAAATAAAATTTATGACAAGAATAGTACAAAGGCTGGAAGAAGGGAAATGAAGCATACTGTCCTAAAGATCTATATATACTGTGTGTAAAGTGATATAATATTACTTGAAGGTAGGCTGTGATAACTTACAGAGGTACACTATTAACCTTTAACCATGTTCCAAATAACACAACAAAGAATTACAGATAATAATCCAAAAAAAAGAAGATATAATAGAGTCATAAATTTACTCATTCTAAAAAGAGGAAAAAATAGAAGAAAAAAGAAACAAAGAAGACACGGATTCAGTAGAAAACAGAGAGTAGGATGGTAGATTTAAATCAATAATCAAATTAAATGTCAATCATCTCAGGACAATTAAAACCAGAGATTGACAAATCGAATAAATTAAAAACAACAACAAACAAATAGCATACAAACAAAGACTCAAGTATTTACTGTCTTCAGAAAAGACACTTTAGGGTCACTTGGGTGGCTTAGTTCAGTGACCCACTCTTGATTTTAGCTCAGGTTATGATCTCAGGGTTATGAGATCGAGCCCTGTGTCAGGCTCCATGGTGGACATGGAGCATGCTTAATACTCTCTCTCTCTCCCTTTACCACTTGCACTTATATTCTCTTTCTCTCTGGGAAAAACAAAAAAAGGTGCTTTAAATATAATGCTAATATTGAATCAAAAGAAGTTAAGAATATTGCAATGGTTATATTAATGTTAGATAAAGCAGATAATTCAAGATTTTCAGAGGTTCAAAATATATAAAGCAAAAATGCATAGAACTGAGAGGAGAAATGGGGAAAATTACAAGTAGTTGGAGATTTCAACAAACCTCTCACAAATATTGTTAGAAGTACATGGAATATCAGTAAATATGTATACGACTTCAAGAACAGAATCATGTGACTTAGCTTAGTTAAAATGTATGGAACACTCCATTGAACAATAGCAGAAGATACAATGTAAGATGATGTAATTACTGAGGAAAAGAGAATGGTGATTACACAAATGTCCATAGTGCCTTTATTTGTAAGAGCCCAAATATGAAAACACCCAACCATCCACAACAGACAAATGGATAAACAAATTGTAATATGTATATGGAATACTCCTCAGCAGTGAAAATGGATGAACTGTTGATACATGCAACAACATGGATGAATCTTAAAATAATTGTGCTGTGTGAAATAAGTCAGACCAATAATATATACCTAAAGCAGAAAAATGGTTGCCTAGGGATGGTAAGGGAGTTGGTGTGAGGTTCATAAAGTGATTACAAAAACACATGAAGAAATTTTGTGGACGGATGAGTATGTTCATTATTGTGATGATAGTTTTAAGAGTATATACATATGTCAAAATGCATCAAATTGTACATTTAAATCTGCGAATTCATTGTATTTTAATTTTACTGCTATATATATATATATATGAAACAAATACTATACAGTTGTCATTATTGCAGATATATAATTAAGAATCCAGAAAATCTGCTAGTAATGGCTGATAAACTGTTAGAAATAATGTGTTGCTAGATACAATATTGCTCGATAATATATAAAAGGTGTATATCTATATAATAGAAATAACTTAAAAAACAAATATAAAAAATGGAATTTATGTTATCAAATAAAATCAAATCTCACAAAATGTAGTGAAAAACATATAAAATATTTACAGGGACAACTTCAAATATAATTGAAAGAAAGCAAAGGAACCATGATAAATGGGAGCATATAACATTAACAAATAGGGAGAGTCAGTCTCTTAAAAATTCAATTATCCACAGATTAACACATAGTTTTAATATAACTCACACAAAACCATACAGATTTTGGGGGAGAACTGATAAAATAATTCTGAAATTTATATAGAAATGCAAAAGACCAAGAATAGGAAGAAAATGGACAACTTGCATAACAGAAATCAAACGTTGCCATAGTATATTAATTTTGACAATGTGATATTGCTGTGAAATAGATCTTCCAGATACCAGGAACATTTCTACATCTATATAAACATAAATTTGTGGCAAATTTGGAATTTCAGAACAGTGGAAAATAGATTGTTTTTCCAATAAGTGATATTGAATTGATCAGATACTCGTGTAGAAAGAGTTAATCTTGACCCAAACCATTCCATAAATATTAATGCCAACATATTATAGATCCAAATGTCAAAGGTAAATCAGTAATGCATCTTGGTATTAAAATTGGAGAAAATCTTCATGACCTAGGAATGAGAAGACGATTCTTAGGCAATTAAATGCATTAAACATTAAAAATGTTTTTGTGAACTCTTAGAACTCAATATGAAAAGAAAAATAATCTGACTAAAAAGGGACCAAGGCGGTTTTCCTAGGTGGTTCTGTCAGTTAGGTGTCATTCTTTTGATTTTGGCTCAGGTCATGAGCTCATGGATTATGAACCCCACGTAGGGCTCTGTGCTGGCAGCTTGGAGCCTGCTTGGGATTCTCTGTCTCCCACTTTTTCTGCCCCTTCCCTGCTTATGTACTCACACGCTCTCTCACTCTCTCTCTCAAAAATAAATAAACATTTTTTTAAGGGGCAAAGGATAAACAAATAAATGGACAAAGGCCTTGAATAGACATTTCTCCAAAGACGGTTACAAATGCTAATAAACAGAAAAAATGTTCAACATCAGTAGCCACTAGAGAAATGTAAATCAAAGACACAAAAAGACACCACTTCACACCCACCAGGATGGCTATAATCAAAAGAACCTAATAACTAGTACTGTCAAGAATGTGGAGAAATTGTAACCCTCATTTATTGCTGGTAGGACTGTAAAATGGTGCAGCTGCTTTGAAAAACAGTCTGGGCAGTTCCTCAAAATGTTAAACATGAAGTTACTATACGGCTCAGGATTTCCACTCCTAGGTAAATACATAAGAAAAAGGAAACCATGTGTCCACACAAAAATGTGTATATGAAAGTTCCTAGCAGCATTATTAATAATTGCCAAAAATGTGTAAACAAACTCAAATGTTGAATGAATGAATAAAAAAAGTAATGTATTTGTACAATTGAATATTATTCAGCTTTAAAGAAGAATAAAGCATTGATACAAAATGCCACATGGATGAACCTTGAGAAGACTGCTGTAAATGAAAGAAAACTGTCACAAAAGACTATATAATATTGATTCCATTTATATGAAAAATTAAGAATACAGAGGGACAGAAAGAAGAAGTGTGGTTACCTAAGGCTGGTGAGGTCTGGTGGGAATTGGGAAGTCACTGAAAATAAATATGGGTGGTGATGGTGATGATGGTGATGAAAATGTTCTAGAATTTGTCATGATGATGGTTCCACAATTCTGTCAATATACTAAAAACCATTGAGTTATACACTTTAAATGGATGAATTGAAAGCCATGTGAATTAAATCTCAAAGCTTTGGTAGATAGGTAGAAGGTACAAAGCTAGACATTTGACAGATATATTAGATTATTTTAAAACAAAGGGATTCTTCTCATGAAGATCTCCATTGAGAGCATTAGAATGTAGGTCCTATAGTGGGAAAATATCTTTTTAGTACCTGTAATCAACAAAGTTCGAGCATTTGGAATATGTGAAGAACTACATATCAACCATGTAACCTAAAGAAAAATAAACCTAAGATTTAAGTTGACCACTTCACAAAAGAGAATCTGCAAATCTCTGGGAAAAGATTTAAATCCAAATGAGATATATCAGTATGCATACAATTTAAAAAGGCTGAAAATCCCTTTCCTAGAAAAAGATGTGGAGAAACTAGAATTCCCACATACTCTAAACAGTAGTGTGAATTCATACAATCACTTTCATGAATCACTTTATCATTCATGCAGTTTCTACTAAACCTGATATATCCTCTCATCCAGCAATTCTCCTATGAAGAAGGTGTGGTGAGTACTACAGCACAAAACTGAGGACATGTTCACCAAAGGACATGCATAAGATTTTTAATAGCAATATTATAACCCATGATTATAACAATCATATAATATAATAAACATTGATTAGGAACAAACCAAAGGTGGGGCACCTTGGTGGCTCAGTCAGTTGAGCGTCCAACTTTGGCTCAGATCATGATTTCATGGTTTGTGGTTTTGAGTCCCACATCAGGGTCTGTGCTGACAGCTTCGAGCCTGGAGCCTGCTTCAGATTCATTCTCTCTCTCTCTGTCTCTCTATCTCTGCCCCTCCTTTGTTCGTGCTCTTTCTCTCTCACTCTCTCATAAATAAACAAACATTAGAAAAGAAGAGTAACAAAGCATATGTTTACCAACTCTAAAGAAAATATATAAATTATACCATGACATGCTATACTCTACTGATAATAAGTGACCCACCACTACTTGAACACATGGATATATTTCATTAACACAAAATTGAGAAAAAGAAACTGTATACAAAAGAGTGTGTATTATCCCTTTATATTACGTTCAAAAATAGATGTTGGAAGTCAGGATGGTGATTGACTTTGGTGAAGAGGGAAGTAGCCAGTAGGTGGAAAACATGATAGGGCATCTTGGGTTTTAGCGATACATTGCCACTGTCTTGCATCAAGTTGTAAGAATTGATTGTTAAATGTTGGAGGTTTGCAGGCTGATGGACATCAAGTTGGTAGCTTGAAATTGGCCATGCTGAGATATATATGGCATGGAAATTGTGTTTTTTCAAGGTGTTTTTGTTCTGTTTTGAGGCGGGGCAGCTGGTTGCTGTATAATTAACCAGAATAATGCTGGTGCAGGATGTACTCACTTTGTTAAATTCACAGAGCTATGTGTGTGTGATTTGTAAGCTTTTCTTTGTTAGACTTTAAAAGGTAATTGATAGGGGTGCCTGGGTGGCTTAGTCAGTTAAGCGTCCGACTTTCACTTAGGTCACGATCTCGTGGTTCGTGGGTTCGAGCCCTGCGTCGGGCTCTGTGCTGACTGCCAGCTCAGAGCCTGGAGCCTATTTCGGAGTTTGTGTCTCCCTCTCTCTGACCCTCCCCTGCTCACGCTGTCTCTCCCTCTCTCCTAGAAATAAATAAAGATATTTTTTAAAAAAAAGGTAATTGATATTTCAAAGGAAATCTGGAAGTCACTGTAATTTAAACAAATATCCCTATAGTATTGACTAACTCAAACACAGGGAAAGTAGAGCAGAAGAGCTAAGTAGGCTCTGTGAGAAAAGCAGGAGAGCTGAAGTACTAATAAACAGATTGATTTCTTCTCCATTTTCACTACTTAAATCAAGAGTCATGATCTTTTATTTTTACAGAGGTCAGACAGATGGTACAGAAAATGCAGACAGAGTTAGCATATTTATTCACATGGCAGCATTCCTCCTCACAAAAACGTTCTTTCTAATTCTTTGAAAATTGCATACCTCTTCTTGGTATTGCAACCTGATGATTTAGGATATTGAGCCCTGGTAACAGACTGCCAACGTTTGAATATTGGCTTTTTTTTTTTTTTGAGGTATGTGATTATACGTCTAACTTCTAGTTTTCCTCATTAGCAAAGTAGGGAAAATCATACTCCATCACTTACTCATTCAAAGTAGTTTATGGAGTAAGGACTATGCTCAAGGTATTATTAGAGCAGGGAATATAGCAGGAAGTAAAATATACAAAGATACATGGCATAAAGTTGCTAATATTATAAGAGGGACACAGAATAAATAAGATATATAAGTAAAATCTATATGTGGTAATAACTATTGAGGAATGTCAACTAGGGAAAGAGAAAGGGATGTCAGTTGTATAGGTGGTTAGTTTTCACTGAAAACACAACATTTAAATCAAAACTTGAAGAAAGCAAAACAGCCAGATGTAACTGTCATCATAAGCAAAGGGGATGGGAAATGCAAAGATCCTGAGGCATAATCATACCTGAACTATTCGAGAAGTAGCACAGAGACCACTATGTCTAAAGCAGAGTGGTAGAGGACTAAAAAGATAGGCCACTGTAAGAATTCTACCCTTTATTCTGAATGAGATGTGAAGATATGCATGGTTTTAAGCAGAATAGTGATATGATCAAACTCAGGATTAATAGGGTTAGTTTAACTGATTCATTGAGAATAGATTTGAGGGAAACAAGGCTAGAAAAAGGCGGCTATTTTAGTAGCCCATGTGAGAAACAATAGCTGCTTGGTCCAGTGAATTAGCTCCTTTTTGCATGTAAGAAAGTGGGTTCAATTTTTCCACATCTTCTAATTTTTAAGACAAGCCAGAACTCAAAATTTTTAAGTAAGAAATACTCTGATTTTCTAATGCTGGATCAGTTTCTTTTGTCCAGTTTTGGTTTCTAACCCGTGAAGACACACATCTACAAAATTCACATCCACAGATTTTCTTTTACTATAATCATTCTGTCACTGGGTCACTGCTCCTAAACCTCATGACTGCTCTTGGTAGCTAGGTCTATTTTTCATAAACAGAAAAGTCTCCAAAAGGCTCTGGCTTGGTGTGTCTTCTTACTTATTCCACACCTTTTATTATCTATTGCTTTCGTTTTCCTGTACCAAGTCTTGAAATATGACAATTTGAGAAACAGACAGGAAACTGACTAGTGCTCTTTTAGCCCCCAGTGAGCTATTTTCTTAATTAATTAATTTACATATATATTTTAGAGAGAGAGTACAAGCAAGCTGGGGAGAGGGACAGAGGGAGAGAGTGAGAGAATCTCAAGTAGCTCCGTGCTGAGCATGGAGCTCGATCCCATGACCCTGGGATCATAAGCTGAGTCAGATCAAAATCAAGAGTCAGATGCCCAACCAACTGAGCTAGCCAGGTGCCCCTCAAGGAGCTATTTTTGACACTTTTTTCTTTGATACTTACCTCAAAATATGAGAGGTTAGTAACTGACCAAAGAAATAGATGAATAAAACACTGTCCAGCATTTGCTTAACATTAAGATAGAAAAAGAGCAGCAACGTAGATTGGCTCTAAAGCACAGATAGTGGGTATAAAATACAAATTGTGGGACACTTCCTAAATGTTATTGAAATATCCTTATAACTTTCTATTGAAAGAGTGTGTACTTATTTTAAAATCCAGAAATCATCACTTTTATACTTTCTAATGGAACACTTTGCAAAAGCCTTATAGTAAATGCTGCAATTCTATTCAGTATTAATAGAATAATTGGCTTAGAATTCTATTCAGAGAGTTCTGTAGGATGCTATCTCAGGGGTGAAGTCCATAATTTATATGTATAAAACTGGTTCTTCTTTCCATTGGCACTTATAACAAAAACCCAATAGTTTAAAAGTAAATAAAAAAAAGTGGGAGAAAGAAGTCCTAGATAATCTACTTTTCAATAATGGGTGAGCAAATTACATGCAAATATATTAATTTATTCAGGGATTTTATATCTCCTTCTGAAACTCTGGAAATTGGACTGACAAAAGGCAAAAAAAAAATATTGTGGTAAAATGTAGATTATCTTCCATAATGCTTTGTAAGAAAGAGTTCTGAATTGGAAAATGTTAGCGTTATTACCAAAGTGTTTTGAGTCCTGAGGAACAGATCGTGTTTCTATTCCTGTTCTTCCTTAAGAGCTTCCTACATTTTTCACATCTAAGGCAGTTTAGGACATCTTTGTAGTTGTTAGAGTTGGCTAAGCAAAGTTCAGGCCAAACTAGGAATATGGTGTAGAGTTACTTTGTTGAACTGGTTGAATTCTATCCTCTTCTTCTTTAAAAAAAATTGTTAATGTTTATTTTTGAGAGAGAGAGACAGAGAGAGAGCGAGCGCATGAGCGGGGGAGGAACAGAGAGAGTGAGACACAGAATGAAAGCAGGCTCTAGGCTCCAGGCAGTCAGCACAGAGGCCGATGTGGGGCTGGGACTCACCAACCCTGAGATCACTGAGCCAAAGTTGGATGCTTAACCAACTATGCCACCCAGGCGCCCCTATCCTCTTCTTTGTGCAACGTTTATAGAGGGTTCAGCAAGTAGTTGTTGCCAAGATGATCTTCTCCACAGAGAAGGGCACTTATTGCCTATTTAGGAGGCTTTAAAAAGGCTGATCATGAAGACACTAATAAAAAGCCAATTTTTTTCTTATATGCAGGGGTTGTTGAGAGAAGAATATGATAATCCATGCTATTTATTTGGCCCTTATTAAGTGCCACACACTTAGTTCTATCTACTGGGATATTTCTATGACTAAAGCAGACAAAGCCCATGGAACTTACATTTTAATGTGGGAATCTGTGTGCTCATGTGAGCTCATGTATGGTTGTGTATATGATGGGGAGGAATTAGGTCTAGGTGACTATTCATAGTACAAATGCTTACTCTGATTCTCAGTTAGGGCCATTATTGAGTTGAGAGACTTGAAGAGGGGGGAAAGCAGTGAGAGAATTTTTTTATATGTAGCCAAATGTTGTTGATCCCTTTGCTTGCCTTTCCTAAATTGTCCCTATAACAGGGAAAATGAAATTTTCCTGGGTTCACCTTAAAGCCTAATTATCTTTAAAAATTGACAAAAGACATTTAGAATACAGGAAGCATAGAAATAGTATCACTTATTGAGTGTCTATATGAGCCAGATCTACACACTGCATCATTTATTTCTCAAAAAAATCTATAATAGTACATAGTGTATAATACTTTTTTTTTTTTAACCCAAAATGTGCCTATTTCTCAGAAAGGTACATGCCTAAGTTCACTTTGCTACTAAATGCCAGAAATGGCCATCCATGTCTGTTTTGCTTCAAAGTCTGCAAACTTCTTGGGCCCCTTGAGCCTGAGAAGGAAGATAATTTGTAGATGAAAGAAAAATACAACTTTATATAGGTCAATGAGTAAATATGAGTGTGACTCTCCATTTACTAATAGTGTGGTTTGTTTGTGATGAAAATGGGAGCAGAAGCACAACTGTTGAAAAGCTGATTCTAATATAGTTAACTTTAACTTTCTTTAATGGGTGCCTAGAGGCTATGTATGACACTAGGTTTTATATCAATTTCTTAAATCTAATTACTGGAAGTTCACATATTTTTCAGATTTGTATTTGTGGGAGAAGTATTGTTTTCAATTTAAAAATTTTAACCACTCTGAAAATTTTCACCATGATTACTGAAAAATCTCTGACAGTCAATATAACACCTATATGTCATACGGCGTACCGAGTCCCATTGTATTTTTAATGAGAGGTAGCTATAAAAACAAATTTTCTAGGGGCGCCTGGGTGGCTTAGTCGGTTAAGTGTCCGACTTTCGCTTGGGTCATGATCTCGCGGACTTTCACTTAGGACATGATCTCGCGGTTCGTGGGTTCGAGCCCCGCGTCGGGCTCTGTGCTGACTGCCAGCTCAGAGCCTGGAGCCTGTTTCAGTCTGTGACTCCCTCTCTCTCTGACCCTCCCCTGCTCACGCTATCTCTCTCTCTCTCTCCTAGAAATAAAACATTAAAAAAAAAATTAAAAAAAAACAAATTTTCTACATTCAAGAAACTTAAAGCCCTTACCCACCTAGATAACTCTGGGAATTCACTTCATGAAAATGAGTTGTAGTACATAGTTCATAGCACATACAGACTCACATACGTACACATATTTCATATATATTAAATATGATATATACATATACATTGTTCTGGAAAGCAATGCAGAGATTTCAGCAAATTGAGGTAATGGAAAGTCTGCAAAGAATTTTGAGAATTGTTTTGTGTATTCTTGGAGCAAAGATATGATTAAATACTTCTAATTCTGTTTTCTTTACAAATCTGAGTAATTGCTGAAATCTAGAATATAAATTATGAAAAGCCATTTTCTATGTTTATTGAATTCTTCTCAGAGAGTGTACCATTGATGTCTTGAAGGATAATAAGCTTGATTGCTTTAATATGATACTAATGACTGTTCCAAGGCAATAGTACTTCAAAACATTGCTATATACTCTACCCTAACATGTATTCCTTAATACTGTCTATTGAGTTTAGAATCATAGTGTCTCTTGTTTCATCATTTTTCTTGTTCATAATAATCTGCTGGTTTTTACTTCTATATTATTATTATGCTTTATATTTATCAAATGCTTTCTACTTTTCAAAGGAACTACATACATATGTATATGTGTATATCTCCTTTGCATATGTCATAATAATTATTACCTATTTGACTTAATGAATTGTTATGCATTTCAGGCTAATGAATGAAAAAATCCTGATAGCATGTTCTTTTTTTATATTTAACTTGTAGAATAATATACACTTCTATTCTTTTAAAATAAAAATATATCCCTTTATTTATTTACTTAAGTTTTATAAATTCCTCACAATTAACTGTGGTCATCTTTTACTAGTAAATGACAGTCATTCTCTGTCCTTTAATGTTGAGGAAATTGCCTTATCACATCAATTTGGCAATGCAGACAGAGTTAAAGTGAAACAAATTCTTTTCTTTTTATCCAGCTTCTAATTAGATATTTACAGTCTAGGACCCAAGATTTGTGACACTCTACTTAGTACTTTCTATTTCTTGTTCCTTGTTAAACATTGAATAATTTATGAGTTTGCCTTTTTAAAATTATCTAGTCCAGTACACATATAAATTGTATACATTGTAGAACAATATAAATAATTTTATTTGACTGGGAAAGCTGAAGGAAAATAAAACTGAGGAGGGTAATTTAGTATTAATCTGGCAATCTTTTCAAATGTTAAAATTTAACAAGTGGCTTTGATAAATTTCTTTTGTTACTTATATCTTCCTCTGTAGGACATTGACTTTTACATTTGTGCACTGATGGGGTAGACAACTATAGTAGCTATTTGTTGACTAAAGAACTTTTGTGGTTATTACATTTTTTAATATGCTGGACTTATGGGTAAAAGTTCAAACAACTAATTAAAACACACTGGAAAATCCTTCATTACAAGAAGATGATATTTAAAATATGTTTAAATATGTCTTAAGTTTGAAAACAAATAATGTTTACCTACTATGTAGCTATTTTTTATAAGCATTCATATTCAAATTTTAAATAAAATTATTAGTTTCTTAAATGTGTAAATACTTTTACCAATATAATGAATTATTCATGAGCTTTAATAAGCCAATGAAATATTTACAGGATGATATAATGTATTACTGTACATACAATAAATTTAGTGTATATATTTACTAAATAAATGACTGTCTATAATGTGATAAATATTATAGTCAGCCATGGAAATCAGTAATACAGCACCTGCTTTTCAGGGAGTTACCTTCTAAAGGAGATATATCTATATGGGGTACATAAATAGTGAGGTAGTGAATATGTAATTGTTAAGCTTTGAACTCTGATGATGTTTAACATTTGCCTCATATTTACCTTTTTAAAAACGTTTATTTTGAGAGAGAGCAAGTGCTAGAGCATGAGTGGTGGAGGGGCAGAGAGAGGGAGAGAGGAAATCCCAAGCAGGCTCTGAACTGACATCCCAAAGCGGGGCTCAGTCTCAGCAACTGTGAGATCATGACTTGAGCCAAGATAAAGTCAGATGCTCAACCAACTGAGCCACCCGGGGGCCCCTCATATTTGTCTTTTGATTTAATGGAGATATAAAGATATTAAGTGAGAGCAACACCACATTCCCTTAAGTAAATGCCAATGCTTTCCCACATTTTTGTTTTCCATTTATTTACTTATCTTTGTTTATGAATGCTCAATAATAGCATAGTTATTATTATTGTTGTTGTTGTTATTATTATTATACATATTGCCCGACTTTCTACCTGGGTACTTATCCCTGTCAATATATGCTAAATAATAGCATATTCAGGCTGTCAAGGCCACAAAATTGATTGGGAGATGTACTTATGTCGCTCTCCGTGGTGCTGAAAGATTATGGTGGGTTGAAATTAGTTGTCTCCTCTGATTCTTTGACACTGATGATTATCGCCCTATCACTAATTCAAAACAAGGAAAAGAAAAGTATAGTGGAGAAAGGAAAGGTGAAAAAAGGAAGGTTTAAATGTGAGGCTTAACTATTGGTTAATAGATAGTTGGATTAATTTATTTAATGTTTACAACAGGTACTATGCTCAGAGTGAGGCTACAACTTTGCACTTCCACTGCTGCCCTACAAATCTATACTTTATATTGGTGTCTCCCAATGTATATTGGAGAAAACAGGCAGCAAGCACACAAATATAGAAAAATGTAAATTTGAAACTGTTGTAGATGCTAAGCAAGATACAGGGTTTTATGGATCATGAGATAAACTAGAGCAAATATGAGTATATCAATATGGAGCTTGACTGAAAATTAATTACATTGGTCTCATATTATTAAATTATTGTAAAAACAATATATTAAAGAAGATAAGGTCTAGTGAATCATATAAGACTTCTAAATAAAATCTTAAAAAATATTTTAATGAGATCTTGCCTCCATGAACTAAACTTTTTAATAACATATTTTATACCTGAAATAGCTATATTTCTGGATCATGACATTAAATTTTTTAATTTTTTAAACATCTATTTCTTTTTGAGACAGAAAGAGACAGAGAGTGAGCAGGGGAGGTGTAGAGGGAAAGGGAGACAAAGAATCCAAAGCAGGCTCCAGGATCTGAGCTGTCCGTCCAACCTAGGGCTCAAACCCACAAACTGTGAGATCATAACTTGAGTTGAAGTCAGAAGCTAATAGACTGATCCACCAAGGCACCTCCTGATCATGATATTTTAAATGATGATGTAATAATCATCATCAAGGGTGAGGAAATTTGTTTGCATAAAGCAGGTGTCAAAGATTTTAAACTTTTACTTTTATGACAAAATATTTATATCACGTAAAATGCTACTTAAAATAAATTAGCTCTATTTTTCTTTCCTATGAGTTGTGATCTTGAATTTTTGTGGATATAAGTGGATTTCAAATCTATTACAATTTTTTATCAGAAAATTGAAAATAACTATAAAGCTTAAATTTGAAAAATACTTAAGCATTATTAAGGCAATCAATCTGCAGCTGACATGGCTACCACAAAAATAGCAATTCAGCATATGGTACAGAATTATTGTATATTTAAGTTGCTAGAGCTTTGGGTCATTAACTGAAGCTGTGCTCACTAGAATTTCCTGCCTGGGATCGCTGTTCCCCGTATACAAAAGGATACATTTTGAAATGTATGCAATTATTTCTTGACCCGTAAAATAAAATTCTTCATCATTCTATGAACTTTTGCAGATCACTGGGTCTTTATATGAATGCTGAAATAAATGTTTAGATGTAAACACTCTTTTATTCATGTCACCTTCAGAAAGAATGGGACACATGCTCAGATTCCTCATGTTCAAGCCATCCTACAAAGAGCCCTAAACAAGCTTCTGGCCAGAGGCTACCTGTCTGTGAACTCTGACAATTGTGGCCACTCCACTTGGCCACTTCTAATGCTTGAGGTGGTCAATATATCATGGGATATCTGTAAACTATTTGTGGCACACAAATTGGAAAGCTCAACTCACAGCCTCTTTCAATTTTCTTCTGAGAATTTATTACCACCTAATATAAGGACATATTTTCTTTTTGTTTAGGATATATTACACTAAAATATAGCATTCATGTAAGTACAGTCTTGATCTTTTTGGTCACTGTTGTATTCCTAGAGCATGATGTAAATGTTGAATACCTATTCATTGGATAAAGGGCTTGACTCTAAGTTTCATGAGGGCTATCTTCATTTTCCTCTTTATCTTTTCATTCCTACCCCAGTGCTTAACCATTGTATTGCACTAAGGAGATAAGCTGGGTCCAGAATATGAAGATTCTTCTTGTAAGATGTGTTAGGGCTTTTAGACTATATCCTAAAAACAATGTGAATCCACTGAAATATTATAATTTGTTAAAAATGTTTTTAAATGTTTTACTTTAGAAAGCAAAGTTTCTTTTTCCTGCCTCTCTTGATAATGGTATCTCCATTCTCCTACTCACCCAATTTTAAACTCTCACAGTAATTTAATACTTTTGTCTTTCATTGCTAATAATTTTTCAAGACCTGACAAACTTTAGCAATATCTCTCTTCTTTTTCTTACTTTCTTCCTTTCATTCTCCCTCTTTCCCTTCTTTCTCCCCTCCCTTTCTTCTCTACTCTTCTTTCTTTCTGTTTATCATCTATCTATCTAACTAACATCACCTCTTGTTTTCCATTTTATTTTGGGCCTTTGTTAATAACAGGTTTGTCAGTTGTATCTTCTGAACTCTTATTTATGTTTTTAGTATATTCTCCTTCTAAATCACTTTATGCTTTATAGTAGATGGTTAATTACACAATATTGGCCATATTGTTTATCTAAACAAATACTTTCAATAACTCTTCACTGATCAAAGATAAATTCCTAGCTTTCTATTTGAAAAAAAATTACAGGGGCACCTGGGTGGCTCAGTCAGTAAAGCATCTGACTTTGGCTCAGGTTATGGTGTCACAGCCTGTGGGTTTGAGCTCTGCATCAGGCTCTCTGCTGACAGCTCAGAGCCTGGAACCTATTTCAGATTCTATGTCTCCCTCTCTCTCTGCCCCTCCTCTATTCATGTTCTGTCTCTCTCAAAATAAATAAACATTAAAAAAATTAGAATATAAGTTTTTTATTACTTTCAACAGTCACATAAATTATTGCTTTTATTTTATAAGATAAGCAAGGAGTGTCTCTCTTCCCATTTTTTAAATAAAATAAATTCAAACTTCAAAAATGTTGCAAAATTACTACAAAAATGCCTTGATAATCTTCATCTAAATTTACCACTGTTAAAAGTTGGTCACATTTCCTTCATCATTCTCCTTATAGGTATTTCTGAACAGTTGTAAATAAAATGCAGCCTTTTTTATACCCTTCTTACCCCCAAATATTTCATTATAATAACTACAGTAAAATTATCAAAATTAGGACATTTAATATTGACACAAAATTAATTATAATTTAACATAAAAGGTCTATAGATAGTATAGACTTTATTCATATTTTGCCAATTGTCCAGTAATGTTGCTATATATTTTTCTAGTTCAGTATCCAATTATGGATTACACATTGGATTTAGTAGTCACGTCTCTTTAATCTCCTGTAGTCTGGAACTGTTGTCCAGCCTTTCTCTAACTTTCATCAGAATAATATTTTTGAAAAGTACAGACAAGATATTTTGTGGCATTTTCCTAAAGTTGGAATTTTCTTTTGCTTTTTCTCATGGTTATAGTTAATTATGCTTTTTTTTTTTTTTTTTTTGGTCTGAAATGCGAAACAGGTTACATTGTGTACTTTTTCATGCATCATATCATGAGGTTCATGATGTCACCTAGTCTCATTATTGATGATTTTAAACTTGATCCCTTCGTTATGATGATATCTACCAAATTTAGTCTCTAAAAGGAATACAAATTTGTGTAAGCATAATTTTGAAAAGTGTTCTACCTTGTAGGTTGATAAGCCATCCCAGCTGAGCCCTGCCCCCAATCAACTTGCCAAACAGCAGATATGTGAGGCCAGCCTAGACTATCCAGCTCAAAGTAAGCCAGCCAGAGGAGAAAATTACCCAGACAACCCACAGAACCTTCAGAAATTAGAGATGCTTTATTTGTAGATATTGTATTTATAGAAGTTTTTATTGCTGTTTTGTTTATTGGTTTGTTATAAAGCAAAAGCTAGTAATTTCCAAGGAGATGTTTTGGAACTACAACATACAGTTTTTATCCATCAGAATTATGACACTTGCTTTAAAATATTAGTACAAAGGTTGCAAAATGGAATTACTACTTTTTTAAGAGATGAAGAATGTAAAGATGGGGGATTATATGTCTTCAAAGGACATATGTCTGGTAAGTGGCTATGCGAGCCTTAGAGCCCTAATCTTTTACTTGCTGGTCCATAGCTTTTTTTTTTTTTTCTTTTTTTCTCCAATTTGTCATGCAGAGGTGAGTAGACTGACGGTAGAACTGGAAATCACAAGAGGGAGCAATAGAAATTCCAGAATGTCCCTGGTATTAGGAATGGCATCCTAATGTGTGTGTGAGTCCTCCTCACACGTGCACAGAATCACCTCTGGTAGATGCTCCATGATTGATTGTTGGAAGGGGTGGCGGGATGGACAAGGTAGGAGAAGATACTAAGTATAACTTATCATGCAAATTCAGGTGATAATTGATTCATGAAAAGATATAAAGATAACATTTTTTAGAAATTTTCCTCTATGAGTACAGTCAAGAATGTCATTGACATACTAGATAAAAATAAAATATAGAACATTGCTCTTAATACTTTGGAAGTAGCTATTTTAATTTTCCCCAGTTTTGCAACATAAACTAAGAAGAGGGAGCTAGGACTAGTGAGTGACACTGGGAGAGGAGGAAAGGACCCCCATTTTACTCTCTTTTACAAATAAGAACACTGAGACCAAAGAAAGCCAAGGGCCAAAAGTAACCAAGAGCTAACAGTGAATTAAGGGCAAAGCGGGGATTTGAACTCAGCAATCCCAATTTCCTAGAAGAGTACCTTCCACATGGCAGTGAGGGGGTAGGTCCTAAGTCATCAGATGTTAATAATATCGGAGTCTTGTCTATGCCTTTTGCCAGGCGTTGTGTTAAGGTCGTTACATACATTTTCACTCATTCAGTACCAAAGACTTTCCGCTACACTATACATTAACGACTTAGAAATGACTTCACATTAACTTTACTTTGAAATGCAAGCATTCCGGCATTTCAAGGTGTGTACATGAGTGTATGTCTCAATGAAGCCCAGACCTTGTTGACTGAGAAAGGAATTCAAAGCCCCACTTTTTTTTTTTTTCTTTACTTTCCCTCAAAACTGTAAGAGCGCAAGGAAGCATTTTTGCGTTCCCAGTTCTCTTACACTGTGCAAGCTGGCGGCAGCTGTCGCCACCCGGAACATCAGAATCCTGCCAGGGTGTAAGAACTGTAAGCGCCAAGAGGCCAAACTCTTGTCTGTCCTTCCTGCTTCAAGGCTCCCAAACCTCAACTCCCCCGCAGCCTGTCTCCACTGGAGAGACCACGACGCGGGTGGGGTTGCCCCAGCTTTCCCCGAGGGCAGCCCCCTACCCTCCAGCACCCTTGTAAGAGGCTCGCTGGTGCGCTGGGCGAACACGGCGCGTGCAAGCCGGCTTTTGCACCCTGGGAGCCCTGGGTGGCTAGGGGCCGCGGAGCTCTCTGTGGGGGGAGACCAACCGACCCCACAGTTGCTCTTGGGGGCCGTGCCTGCCAAGTATCGCGGGACTTGTGCACATCGCTGGAGCCGCGGCTCTCGGAGCAGCTGGAGCGCGCTCGGTGCACACCGCCCCAGCCCGGGGAGGAGCGGGAGCGGGGAGGGAGGAGGGCTGGGGGGGTGCTGGTTACGTAAATGATACTAGCCCAGTGAGAGGCCTCCAGGCTGGGGCTACGGGAGGGGGAGGGACCGCGCGAGGAGGAGGGGCTGGGAGGGAGAGGGCTGGGGTGGGAGGGGGGCGGGGGCCGGGGGCGAAGTGACCAGGCGGCGGCGGCGGCGGCGGCGGCTCTGCTGAGGTGACAATGTGCTAGGAGCCGTCGCTCGGTCTCCCGCGCCTCCTCGGCCTCGGCGCCCGCTCTCGCGGCGCTCGAGGAGCCCTCTGGCCCGCCGCTGCGCTATGAGGGCGCCTCTCCGGGGCTGGCCCAGGCCGGAGCCGCCTCGCTCTGCTCCCGGGCAAGTGTGAAGAGAGAGGCGCGGGCGGGAGCCGGGGCTGCGCGCGGCGTTCGCCGACCGGCGCGGGTTCCAGGTGAGCGCGGGCTCGGCGCACCCGGTCCTCGGCGCGGCCGGCTGGGTCAGAAGCTGAATCCCGTGCGTGGACCGCCGTTCCCTCTTCGCGGGATCCTTGGCCACGATAGCAGGTCTCCGTCTCTCTCTTGCTCCCCCTCTGTTCCTCGCAGTCATCTGGGGCGAGTCTCCTCCGGGTGGCCGGGGTGCCCGGGTGGGTGCCGCAAAGTCCTGCGGCGAGTGTCGGGCGCCGCGTCGGGCGCCCCGGGCTGGACTCGCGGACCCGGCGACACTGCCTCCCGGAAGCCCGGAGCGCGCTCGCCGGCTGCTGCAGGTGCGGAGGGCGGATCGCGAGGCGCGGAACTTTCTGTCGCCACCCGCCCTCTACTCCCTTCTCCGCTACTCGCGGGAGATTCGGGGCGCTGGCCGCCTTCTGCGCCCCGGTGGCGGGGGCAACTTTCTCCCACCAGCTGCAGGCGGCTGGGCGCTTGCTGTGCGTGGACGCTTCTGTTAGGCTTCCCACCGGGGATGCTCCAGGGTTTGGGTGTCTTCCTCGACGGTTGCCTTCCTTCCTTTCTGCCTCTCTGTTTCAGTGCCCCTCGGCCTCGCATTCTCTCTGCGAGTCTGTCTCTGACTCAGTTTCTTTCTCTGACTTTCTCCCTGACTCTGGCTCCCCCTGCGACCTCCGGGTCTGTTTCTCTTTCATGCTTTCCCTCCTTGCCTCTCTTGGGATGTCTCTGTATTCCTGTTACCAAGTCTCCTCCGCTTGTCTCTCGGTCTTGCCGTATTTCTCTCTGCCCCTCCTGCCTATCTCTGTCTCCCTTCCTCGTCTCTCCTGCTTCCTGCTCCGTTCTCCCGATGCCGAGGAGCTTCGGCCAGTGGAGCACGCCCTGGCCCGCCTTCTGGCCACCTCCAGGAACAGAGATCTCCCTGCTCTGAGCCACAGGAGATGCGGGGGATGCCCTTGTGCGGGCTTGCATGGAGTCGAGGGGCTGAATGAAGGGCTCAGGGGCCAGTCCCCCCTGCCCGGGTCCGAGGGCCCTGCGCTGCTGCGAACCCGGGCGCACGGAGGCTGCCGGCCGGCCGTGGAAGCGGCGTGCGCCCCTCCCCTCAACCCGTTATTTGACAAACATCAGGTGAATTTCCTTATGGAGAGTCTATACCTCCAGCCTTTACAGGTAGCCACGGTTGAAGAGACGGTAGGCACACACAGAAAGCTTTGGGACCCAGGGAAAACTAAGCTCGAAAGGGTGGGAGCTGTTGTGAGGCAAAGGTGTAGCTAGCGAAGGAGAGGAGCATTGGGGACTATCTGCCGGAAACTGCCATCACACTCCCTCCTTGAGCGGTTTCCTTGGGAGAGGTCGCGGTCACTCTTCCCAGGAGCACAGCGTGGTGATTTTATTTGCGGCGTAAAGACTTGACTGCCCCAGACGCCTGAAATTTCGGGTTTTCTTTGGGCCCCCAGATCTCTAGTTTTATATGAAGGCTGCCTTTGCTCAGGGTCGCTCCCCTCCCCGTGCTCGCGTGTGTGTCTGTGTGTGCATGTGTGCACGCGCTTCTTTGCGTTCATGCCCTCTAGTGTTAAAGAAACCAGCTTGTTTGAGAACACTGAAAAGTAAGGTCAACCTATTGGTGACATAGTTTGGACCTTTGACCTTCTCAGATCATCCTTGCCTTCACTCAACCTTTCCTTTTCCTCATCTTGACTTTTGCATTGAATTATTAATTTTTCCTTTTCCCTAATCTCTACAAACTCCTCATCTCTTGCAGAATTAGAACCTTTATAGTCAAACCCTGTTTGAGTGACTTCACAGATGGATAGATTTGGAGAACCTTCATAGCCTAAGACAGACTTTGAACACGAGAAATGTGCATTTCTCTGCACTGTCTCAAGCCAGGATTTCGCATCTTTCCCTTATGCCCCTGCCCACCTTCAACTCCACTGAGAATTTTCTCTGGCTGCTCTTGCTTGTTTAAATAAATGCTTTTAATTCTCCGTTTGTGTGATGTTCATCCCATTCCAGGGCTTAAGCTGCTTGCTTAAGTACAGGCACTGTGTCTGAGATCAGGCTTGGGGAGGAAGAAAAGAAAGCCTTTCCATAGGAAGCACAGTGCTGCTGGTGTAGATTAATTCTGGATTCCAGAGTGCAGAGTCCTGGATGTTGTTTCAGATATGCAGACCTAGCGCAGCATGGGAAAACTAGTAAATGCTTAATAAAAACTTGTTCCTTGAGTGATTCACATGCAGCTAATTATAGGCTTTGAAGTCACTCAGCTAATCTAATGAGCTTACTTACAAGAAGTTGAATTCTGCCTCTTTTATTTTTTTGTTTGTTTGTTTCGTGTATTCGTTTGTGAATGGGAATTGAGGACTAGTTGAAGCAATGTTGAAACATGAGTCTTCTGTGCCTTTTTGGCTCATTCACTGCTTGAATTTGCCACTCTCTGCAAGTCTTTACCTTGGCTGATGTTCTTTAACCTGTCATGGCAGAATTGAAGAAATGATTTTAGAGATTGATGGGGGTGGCATCTCATAATCTTCCTATGAGAAAGCAAACTGGAACATGACATCATTTGTTAGTGAATACTTCTGTGTGGTCTTTCACAAGTGAAAAATTTTCTCTTGTAACATAAAGAAAAGATCTATCTAATTTAAAATATTTGGGGGCTATAAATTGATCTGCAAACTGACTCACTTACCTTAAATAATTTATAGGGTTCCTTACCGCTTCAAATATATATGAGAGGTGTGATACTACATGCATATGAGAATTTGCCAAAGTACCAGAAAATGTAGAGCCTCCTAATAAAAGGTACTAGTAAGAATTCATAAGCTACTGTGTTGATTTTTTTTTTCCAGTGTTGCTTTTTGTACGACTTTTGACAGAGAGAGAGAGAGAGATCACGAGATCTTTAAAAAGTTGTGGATTTACCATGAGTATTGTGTAGGGCCATGGTCAAGGTAATTTTGCTTTAAAAATGTTACTTATAGATGGCCTGACACTGTACCCAATGTTTTGTATTTAAAAAATAGCAAAGACCCAGTGAAGGTGGAAATTCTGATACTGGTTGATATAGGTTCTGCTTTCTTATTGATAATATTGAGACATATTTAACTTTATAACTTCGTATGCATTAATTTTAAGTTAAACAGTTTTGTCAGAGTGAAATACAATGTTTCATTTTGCTTATAGATTTTTAGAAGTGGTGGTTCTTTTTCTTTCTTGCTTGCTTTCTTTTCTATTTCTTTTCTTTTAGAGGTAGTAGTTCTAACAGGAACGTTTCCATGTAATAGAGATTGTGCAACTTTTTAATCTTGGCATTTTAGGGAGAGGGTGGGAGATTTAGTAATGAATGAATATTTTTATTCTTTCTGGTTGGACCAATGAAGAGAATATTGGTGTTTCTGAATAACACCAAGTAAAAGTAAAGAATATGATTGAGGATAAAGCATGAATACAGTCCACTATGTGAAACAAATAACAATGGTACATGTCTTTGATAAGGGTTCATTGTGCTTTATGAAAATGAACAATTTCTACAGTTTTGTCCTTTAACTACTGGTGTTACGAGACATCACATTCTCAAGTGTCACGTCTTGCAATAAACAAGAAATTCTTGACTGTGACTTTTAATATCTCACCTTCTTGGGTTTGAATTGCTATCAGTAGTAGGGACATGTACACATCTTAAATCTAATGAGGCCTAACAGGATCACTACTTTGAAATCTGAGTGACCATATGGCTAATTATAAAAGAATTTTAACTGGGTTTTGGTTCTCAGTTCTTCCTTCTGCTCTTGTCATCTGAATAAACACATGCGAGACATCAAATCAAGACTAAGTATATGCACTTATATTGACTCTGACAATCTATTTCATGGCCTTTCTTAATATCACCACCTTCCCCTTCCTCACACAGACACATACACACTAAGTATATGTTCAAACACATAAATCACATTTAAAGATCCGGTACCGTCTGCTTTGATAAACCTTTTGTCATTTTAACAGATTAGACTTCCATTTGAAATTTTTGTTTTAAAGCACATTATTTAAGGACGTCTGCGATTCAGTTATAGGCATATGTGTTTTTGAAGAGTCCAGGTTCGTATTGTGAAATTTAATACATAGAGAATTTAAAGAAATTAGTGAGAATGAATGCACACATTATTTCAGTAGTAGTTGATCATCCATTCAGGACATTATAAGCAGTTATCTTTTAGAGCAAAATATAAGTCAAGTAGACTTTAATCATTTAATTATTTATTTATTTATATACTTGCTTTCCCTGGATTCAGATTTAGACCTATGTATATGCTTTCAGTGTGTATAGTATATTAAAAAATATTTTTACTGGGTCTTTGCTTGATGACTAAGAAATAATTACAGGTGGCTAAAGATACCTGTGTGATTAATGTATGTTCCGATTCCATTGTAAATGAATTAGCTAAAATTCATTTTAAGCTATGAGTTTTCTAATTATCTTTCTATGACTCGGGAACTATTTATTTAAGCTGAAATACTTAATTTTGCAAAATTTTGACTACAGATTATTAAGAGATTTCTGGGTCCTAACATTTAAAATATAAGTTAAAGTAGGGAACTGCGCCTCTCCTCTATGGGCCCAACTTCACCTAAGTGCACATATAATTATTGTCCTCATGAGCTCTTGGGTTCTCTTTTAATGTCTGCCCTACTATAATTGTCCACCCTTCACAAGAGACCTAAAGCAAGCTGCAAAATATCATTTGTTAAAAGTTGTTCCACATTATGGGGTGCCTGGGTGGCTCAATTGGTTAACCATCTGACTTCGGCTCAGGTCTTGATCTCCGGGTTTGGTTTGTGGGTTCGAGCCTGCTTTGGATTCTCTGTCGCCCTCTCTCTCTCTGCCCCTCCACAACTTGTGCATTTATGATCTGTCTTGTGATTGCTCTCTCCCTCTCTCTCTCTCTCTCTCAAAAGTAAATAAACATTAAAAAAAATTGTTCCACGTTAATAGCTAATCTTCCCACCATAGCTTGAGAGGGATGTAGAGAAAACAATGACTGTTACCATCCTAGATATGAACATATTTGTGATTATAATTTTTGTTATGTGAGAAAATAAAACGCTGCCCATATTAAATATTCAGACTTCCTTTGTATTTTTTTTTTTTTTTAGCACTGCTTCCTGTTAAGATAGATGGGAACTGTCCAAGATATAGCATATCAGGGTTTTAACATGATGTGGAATTAATTAGGACTCTGTTTGATACATTAAACTACATTGATGTCACTTAAATCTTATTTAAGCTCTTGTAGAACATTATAGGAAGTGTGATTAAACTGTTAGTTGGCATTTTGGTGATCATAATACATGTGCTCAGTAGCCACTGTAAACAGAAAGAAGAGTTTAAAGCAAAGCCTGTGCATTCAAAATCATCCAAATTACACCTCAGAGATAGTAGTAAATGTCAACTTAATCTCTTGCCTAATATTAATTGCCTTGGTATTATAAGCACAGAACCTCTTTTTTTGTTAAAAAATGGATTTTGACATATGGGGAGGATTATGTTCTTGTAGATCAGAAGCATAATAACTGACTTAATTTCCTCATGAGATTTTTATTATATAATTAGTTTCAGATGGAGACGATGAGATTTATACGACTATCAAGACCCCTACGCAATACTACCATTACTCTAATGAAAGAAAAATGGGAAAACATACTTGGAAACAAATCTATGCTGAGGGATAGCCATTTCATTTTATTTATGAGGGAGCCAAAAATGGTGAATTGAGTTACAAATTGAGAAAATAACTAAAATCTATTGGATACTTACTTTGTCCTTGTACTGTGGATAAGTAAACATCTGATAGGACTTGCTACATTTTATCCTCATAGCCCTATGAGGAATAAGTAGAATTATTGTCCCCATTGTATAAATAAGGACTCACTCACTCAGAATCACGCAGCTCATGTATATTAGTGCCAAGGATCCCATCAGTTCTTTTCTGTCTCTGAAGCCAGGGCACTAGTAGTTCTCAGTCTGACATTTTCTCTGACTAATAAAATTTTTTAAAAAATTGAGTGCCAGCCTCCATCGAACATTTTCTTTTACATGGTAAGAATGATTTAAAAACTCCACTTATATCACCATCATCTTATAAAAGGGTGGACATTTTAACACCGGCTAGGATGGCAGAACTGAATATCAAAATATAGTTCTTAAAATAGAGTACATTTAGCTTCCTGTGCGTTTTTCTATGTAGCACTTATTTTTCAAATTTAACAAAGACTGATGAAAATTTTATCACAGTCTGATAATTCATTTCACCATATTCTGTAGTCGATGCTTAGGAACCCTTCTTAGTCTGAACCAGTATAATATCCTATTTACCCCAGGCACCCCGTGTATACAGAGAGGGCAGGCTAGCATGGTAGTCATATCCATGACTTAACGAAACCTAAGTAGTGCATATAGCTAGCTCTTCCATTCTCTTACTAGTCGCCAACCTGGGCAATAAAATTTGGACCCAAAAAGGATGCTAACGATTGCTCTAGCCTCAGTTTAGTGTGTCAGTGTTTGTTGAAAGGATTAGAGAATAGGAGGGGACTTGTTCTTTCATGGTACTTAACTGCAGATCACTGTCACCTAGTGCCAATCTGTGTCCTGGGACAAGAAATGAATGATTACCTGGCAGAAATAAAGGAGCATCTCTCAAGAACTTACTCCTCTTTCCTTCCCCCCTCAACCAGTGTGTTGTAGCCTTTAGGGATCATTTTGTTCCTCTTTTACTTCTTTGTTGGCCTTGGTGAAGACAAAGCAGTTTTGTTTTAGGTAAGAAAGAGAATTCCAAAGCTAAACTAACTGCTTTTGTAAAACTGACTGATGCTGTTAAAAGCTGAGTTCCTTTGGGTAGTGACTATTGTGACCATCAGAGAGGGAAAAAATGCCAGTGAGGGTATGTGAAATGTACCTAAATGGTCCTAATGCATTGTTTAGTGTCCTTATTAACAAATCAGTTTTAACACATAGTTTATTTTCCTGTGATACTGCTAATAATTGTTTAACTTACATTAAGAAATGTTCATATTTATGAAAACACTGGGGAAATCCTGCTGAGATTTCTGGATTTTTTCCTCAAGTGTTTTAAGTTTTTTATGGGATGGAACATTTGCTAATTTGTAATTACTAGTAATCTATAAAACTGATGTATTAATATTTAGTATGATACAGTTTCTCCTGTGACCTTTGGTTGATTTTCAGCAACTTTCTTTTGCTTAGGGTTTTTGTGTAATGCACTAAGACAATGTTTTAATGATATTTCTTTAGTCTTTTAAAAAATAAATATCATTTTAGGCCGACTGAAAGTGGATTAGATTATGTAGATTATTTCAATTATATTCCCTCAATAATGAGTCCTGGATTTTTTTTAATATTTATTTTTTTATTTTGAGAGAGAGAGAGTGCGAGTGTGCCGGGGAGGGGCAGAGAAAGAAAGAGAGCAAGAATCCCGAGCAGGCTCCTCACTGTCAGTGCAGAGCCCAATGTGGGGTTTGAAGTCACTAATTGTGACATCATGACCTGAGCCAAAACCAAGAGTTGAACACTTAACAACTGAGCCACCTGGGTGCCCCATTGTTTTTTAATGTTTATTTTGAAAGGGGGTGGAAGGATCAGAGAGACATTCCAAACAGGCTCTGCCCTGTCAGTGCTGACAGAGCCCACGTGGGGCTTGATCTCACAAACTGAACTGTGAGATTGTGATCTGAACCTAAATCTAGAGTCTCGTTAACTGACTGAGCCACCCAGGGGCCCCAGCTGGTTTTTTTTTTTTAACTAAAAATCTGCACTTAAAAACAATGCTATTTTCAGAGTCTTTAAATGAAACGAAGGTTTATAGGATTACTAACGAGCCCAGTATCAAAGTTAAGTACAGTTTTGTTTTCTTTTTCTTGCAGCAGATTCCACCTCCTTTTTCTGAATTCTCAAGGTTCATCTTTAATTCTCTTGATAATTCAGTCTCATTTGGGAATAAATGTCATTTGTCCTGAAAAATATTAGAAGCCAGACTGTCCCTGATCATGTTTCAGATGTTACTCATCTCCTATAGGTTGTCAGTGTGTTTTTGTATTTTCTTAGGTAAATGATGTGTTTCTTACTTCTCAGTACTCCCATTCTTCTCCCTATCTTTTCCTTGGCCCTCTGTTCCTTTCTTCTTCATGGTGCTCTCTACTTTGAATAGTGTTTCTTCTATGGCATAATAAATCCACATGTAGCAAGACTAGACTCTTACTGCTCTTGGAAAGTAAATGAAAAAGAGCTTCTGTTCATTTCATCAGTTAGTTCTGAGTAGGTAAGAGACAGACACTCTAGCTTTTGCATCTGAGTCATTTAGCAGGAGGCTGGGGATGCTAAATTCACATCTCATTACCTTTGTCTACTTTTAGAATTGTGTGCTTGGGCCCTGTGGTCAGTTGGCAGTTGGCCGGCTCAGGGCTCCAAGGGAATGCTGTGTTATTTGAGGGGATGCCAACTTCAGTTGACGCATGCTTTTCACCTTTCTTGGTTGGATTTGCCACATAAAACATCCAATATGTGTTTTCTTACTAACTCTAGGCTATTGACTTTATGTCAAAAATTTACTATGATATTAATGGATAGATTGTGATGAACAATTTTAATAATTTGTATTCTGTGACTCCCACTCCCTGATTTTGGGTAGCATTTCCCCTATTTGATAAGCCCAGAGCAGACATTTTGTCACAGATTTTTAAACAGTTTTATTGTTGTGCACTAAGTTGAGATGAATCGTAGGTAATTGGATGGTGCAGCTGAATTAACACATTGAATTGCTAGTTATGAGACACTCCATTTGCTGTTGCAGACGACAATAGGCCCATTTTGCTTCTACAATGCACAAATTCTTATTATCTATATAGAATTCTAATTCGAGTGGGATAACATGTATGCATCATTTCCATTCCTTTTGTAAGGGAAAATAACCTTCACAAATGTAAGCTACTTGCATCTATCTCATTAAATAGTTTTGAACTTTAATAAATCTCTTTTTGAGAATGTTAATCAGTTGTCTCATTCTCCACAAAAAGGACAGAGTATAAGGCATTTCCAAAACATGAAATCAATAGTATTGCTGTGTACCTTAAGACTTGTGCAGATGTGCAGTTTGCATTTCTTTCAACAGAGCTCCTTGTTTGAATTGTTCAGGACAGCACTGTTGCCATCGTGACTCTGATGATATTCAACAGTCCAATAGTTTTGTGTGTTCTTAGGTTTTCTTCATGTTAGGTGTTTTAAGGGTAGTTTCTCAAGGTCATTGGAATTGCTTTTCAACAAGTGATTATCCATTTAAAGAGGAAGAATGGAGACATATCTTTATTATACATCCTCTTGAAACCTCATTAATTTAAACATTAAATTAAAGGGTCAAAAAGATATCATGCTGTTAAGAATTGGATGGACTAAAACAAGACAGAGGAAACTAAGATATAGGAGAGCGGCCTGAAGTTGAGGATGGGGCCACTGTGCCCTGAATAAGCCCCCAAAGGCTTGAGGCTCCATACCAGAAAAAATAGAGAGCAGAGGTGAGACACTGAGGCTGCAACAAATAATTAATGAACATGTATAGTTGGAATAACCAGGCTTCTACTTACCAATTCTACTTCCTAGGGAAAAGTCCCTATAGCACATTTTTCTCATCACCCCCTCACTCTGCTCCTTAGTACAAACTGATGAAATTGCTTAGATGGCTGAGGGACAATAAAGGCAACTAGAGATACATCCTAGAACCGTAGGTTAAAGTCCCTTTTATTTTGGCACTTAGGTTCTTCAAGTCTAAATGATCAGAAACTTGCTTATCCAAAATCTTGCTAAAGTTTGCTATTTAGCAACTTGCTAAAACAAAATCTTCTGATCAACAAGACCCACTCAAGTAAGAAGTCTCAGTAATTTTCTATTCTCTCATTCTTTTTTTTTTTAAATTTTTACTGTTTGTTTAATTTTTGGGGGGAAGGGAGGGGCAGAGAGAGATGAAGACATAGAATCTGAAGCAGGCTCCAGGCTCTGAGCTGTCAGCACAGAGCTGGATTTGGGACTCAAACCCCTGAGTAGTGAGATCATGATCTGAACCGAAGTTGGACGTTCAGTTGACTGAGCCACCCAGGTGCCCTGTTCATTCTTAAATATAAAACAGCAAGCATGGATTACCAGACATTTAAAAAATAATGTGAGAAAAAAGTATTAAGAAAAGTCTGCAACATGTAAAAGAGAAACCAAGATAATTGAAAAACCAGTAACAGTAAAATGATGTTGTAGGGAACAGATAATTAAAAGATCATTAAGAGAGACAAAAACATTAAAATCCTTGAAGAGATGCAAGAAAATATTCATAAAACAAGGGATGATATGGAAGAGACACAATAAATGAAGAAAATTATGGAAATTAAAGATTCTCAAATTAATAGTTTCAGGGACATTTTATAATTTCCGATAAAGAAAATCTCTCAACAGTGAAAATGAAAAGGAAAAAAAAAAGAACCATACTAAGAGTCATGGTGAACATCCCTGAAGTGTGACTTCTTACTACTTATAGTTATGTAAGAAAAAAAGTATATAGTTAAAACAAATATTAAAGAATTAGTACAAGACCACCACAAGATGGTGGCACAGGAAGACGCTGAACTCACTTCCTTCCATGGACACACCAAATCTTCAGTTACATATGAATCATTCTTCCCTCTTGAAAAGGTGCTGAAAACCAGATGAACTTCTCTAAATCAGAGGATAAAAAGACCACATTGAGAAGGGTAGGAGAGGCAGAGATATAGTCTCTCACAAAAACTGTGCCCTAGCCTGGCCACACACAATAGTGAGGGATCTTAACCAGTGCCGTGCTTCCCCTGGAGGAATAAAGCCTCACATCAGGCACCTCAGCTCCTCATGATCCATACCAGAGGCACAAGGCCCCAAAATGTGAGTGGGGCTGATGCCCAAGGAATCCAAAATACTAAGGAAACTGAGATTTCCCTTTTCAATGGCTCATGTGTAGTCTCCCTCAACTCAGACCCAGGGGGAAAAAACAACAACAGTTTGAAAAGCACCTAGACTACATGTGATGGAGATTTATTTGCTGATCTGAAAGAATCTGCTGGAGTGACAGAGGACAGTTGAAACTCTCCCCAGAAACGGAGGTGCTGGCAAAGGTTGTTTTTTTCCCTTTCTATCTACTCTGCTATCAGGTGGATGAGCTCATACATGGTGCCCTCTCAATGCCTCATTAGGACAGTCGGGGACTAGTAGTCATGGCACAATCCTGGGGCACTGTGAAGCCAGAGAGAGTGAGTGGTTGCAGAATCTCCCTGCTCCCTGGCTGGGGCAGGTGAGTGTGAATGGTTCTGGCATTCTCCCACTCCCTAGCTAAAGTTAGTGAGCTGGGCAGTTGTGACACTCCCATGTTCCCTGGCTGAGGCTGGCAAGTGTGAGTGGTCCTGGCATTCTCCCACTTCTAGCCTTAAGCCACTGGGGGTGCAGACAGAGCACTCTCCCATTGTATTCCTAAAGCCCGTGGGCATGCATACAGACATTTTAATGCTCCATTTTGAAGTTAATGAGCATGGCCTACCCCCTATACTCTCCAGTTAGCAGATGTATGCAGTCTATAAAGGGGGATGCCACTTAATCACCTGATGCTAGTGGCCGATGGGACTGGCATTCTGTACTGCATAGGAATGTAACATTTGGAAAGCCAGTTTTTGGCAGGCCACCATTTTCAGGGCACTGCACAGACAACAGACTGAAACATAAACCCAGTCTTCCTGTGAAAAGGGCCTTTTAGTCTGAAGCTTCAACCTTAGGGACATGATTCAGATTTCATGCACATCTGTAGATTAAGGAGGCCCTCCCTTGGAATGTAAATAGGGAAACACCATCCTTGCATTCCCTCTTGGTCTCATTATATCTTGACAAGACCTTCCAGAAAAGAGCTTGTAAACTCACCTGAAGTCCTGCTTTTTGGAACTGTCACCTAGGAACACCTCCAGATCTCCTGGCCTTACAGGCTACCGTGGATTATGATTGTGGCCCCACAGGACAATATGTTTTTGCATACTTATTTTTTTTTTATTCTTTATTTTTTTATTTCTAGGAGAGAGAGAGAGACAGCGTGAGCAGGGGAGGGTCAGAGAGAGAGGGAGACACAGACTCTGAAACAGGCTCCAGGCTCTGAGCTGGCAGTCAGCAAGAGCCCGACGCGGGGCTCGAACCCACGAATCGCGAGATCATGACCTAAGCGAAAGTCGGACGCTTAACTGACTAAGCCACCCAGGCATCCCTTGCATACTTTAAAAGCTGCTGTGTGAGGGTCTGACTTCCAGTCAGTCTGAAACTAAGTGCTAAATGAGATTCCTTCCTTTGGACCACTGACAGCTCTATTCACACTCTCAAAAATGGGGACATATCAAGAATAAATCAGGTAATTTAGATAGTCAAGGATTTGAGAGACAAGGAAAAACTACAGCAAATTTAAATGGGAAATTTCATCACGTACACAAAGCCACGCCTTTGAGACTGAGAGAGATAGCTGTTTCACCTAATGCATATAAAGAGAGAGTCAAGGAAAATGAGGAAACAGAGAAATGTGTTCCAAACAAAAGAATAAGGGAAAATATCAGAAAAAGATCTTAATGATATGGAGACAAGTAATTTACCTGATAAAGAATTCAAAGTAATGATCATAAAGATGCTTACTGAGCTCTGTAGAAGAATGGGTGAACACAGTGAGAACATCAATAAGGAGGTAGAAAATATAAGATAGTACTAAATAAAAGTCACAGAGCTGGAGAATACAGTCACTGAACTGAAAAATACACCAGAAGGCTTCAATAGCAGACTGGTAAAGCAGAATAAGTCAGTGAACTGGAATATAAGATAATAGAACTCACCTAGACAAAGCAGCAAAAAGAAAAAAAAAAAAGAAACATAATTTAATGGACCTGTGGGGACAACATCAAGTGGAATAACATTTGCTTTATAGAGATCCCAGAAGTAGGAGAGAGAAAGGAGCAGAAAACTTATTTTGAGATAATGGTTGAAAACTTCCCTAATCTAGGCAAGAAAAGAGACATCCAGATTCAAGAAGCCCAGAGACTTCCAAATGAAATGAATCCAAGGAGATCTATGCTAAGATACATTATAATTAAAACATCAAAAGTTAAAGACAGAATCTTAAGAGCAGTAAGAGAAAAACAAGTTATTACATACAAGGGGACCACCATAGGAGTATCAACAGATTTCTCAACAGAAATTTTGTAAGCCAGAAGGGAGTGGCATGACATATTCAAAGTCCTGAAGGGAAAAAACTTTCAACCAAGAATATTCCATTTGGAAAGATTATTATTCAGAACTGAAGGAGAGATAAAGAGTTTTCCAGAGGAGCACAAAAGTCAAAGGAGTTCATCACTACTGAATCCTTCTTATAAGAAATGTTGAAGGGACTTCTTTAAGGTGAAAAAAAAAACTGGCACTAATTAACAGTAAGAAAACATAAGAAAGTAAAAATCTCACTGAAATTGTAAATATACTGAAAGGTAGTGAATCAAATACTTTTACAAAACTAGTATGAAAGTCAAAAGATGAAAATGGTAAAATTAACTAAAGCCACAATAATTAGTTAAGGGATACATAAAATACAAACATATAAAATGTGACATCAAAACATAAAATGTGCAGGGGTAGTAAAAATCTAGTTTTGGAATGTGTCAAATTTCAGTTGACATTAACTTAAAATAGACTATTATTTACATAATAATATGATATATGTGAACCCGTTGATAACCAGAAAGCAAGAACTTACAGTAAATGCAAAAGAACTAAAGAAAATGCAAAACATTTCTTAGGAATCATCATACCCTAAGGAATCATCCAGCCACAAAAGAGAGAAAAAGAGACTAAATTCTCCAATTAAAAGACAGAATAATTAAAAAATAAAACAAAGAAAAACACCTCTTTATATGCTGCGTATAAGAGACTTACTTCAGAAGTAAATATACATAAAGACTGAAAGTGAAGGGAATGGAAAGATATTACCTGCAAATGGAAACAAAAAGAAACCCTTATCAGACAAATTAGACGTAAAACATGCTATAATAAAAGACAAAGGGGGCATTGCATAATGATAAAGGGATCCATCCAGCAAGAGGATATATTTATAAAATATATGCACCCAACATAATAGGACCAAAATATATAAAGCAAATATTAATAGAATTAGTGGGAAAAATTGAGAGCGATATAATAATTGCACTTACATCAGTGTAAGTAGGATGTTAAAACCACACAGAAAATCAATGAGGAAATTCAGACTTAAAGGGCACATTACACCAGATAGACTTAAAAGATATACACAAAACATCCCATTAAAAAGCAGCAGAATTGGGGAGCCTGGGTGGTTCAGTTAGTTAAGCATCTGACTTTGGCTCAGGTCATGATCTCGTGGTCTGTGATTTCAGACCCTGTGTCGGGCCCTGTACTGACAGCTCAGAGCCTGGAGCCTGTTTCAGATTCTGTCTCCCTCTCTCTGCCCCTCCACCACTCACACCTCTCTCTCTCTCTCAAAAGTAAGTAAACATTAAAAAAAAAAAAAAGCAGAATGCATGTTCTTCTCAAGTGCTCATGAATATTTCCAGGACTGATCACATGTTAGGCCATAAACAAGTCTCTGTAAAGTAAAGAAGATGGAAGTCATCAAGCATCTTTTCTGACCACAGTGGTATGAAACTAGAAATAAATTACAAGAAGAAAACTGGAAAAATTACAAATATGTGGAGATTAGACAATTTGTCACTGAACAACTTCTGAGTCATAAAATAAAGGAAAAAAACCCTACGGACAAATGGAAACAGAAATCTGACATAACAAAATATATGGGATGCAACAAAAGCAATTCCAAGAGGGAGGTTCATAGCAACAGGCCTACTTGAAGAAACAAGAGAAATTTCAAATAAACATTTTAACTTTATACCTTAATGAATTAACTAGAAAAAGAGGCACAAGGTCAAAGTTTAGTAGGAGAAAGGAAATAATAAAGTCAGAACAGAAATAAATGGAATAGAGGCTAGAAAGACAATAGAAAAGATAACTGAAACTAAGATAAGGTTCTTTGAAATGATAAATAATATTGGCAAACCTTTAGCTACACTCACCAAGGAAAACAAAAGGGGACTCAAATAAAATCAGAAATGAAAGTGAAGTTACAACTGATACCACAGAAATACAAAGGATCTTTTTTTTAATTTTTTTTAAACGTTTTTATTTATTTCTAGGAGAGAGAGAGACAGCGTGAGCAGGGGAGGGTCAGAGAGAGAGGGAGATACAGACTCTGAAATAGGCTCCAGGCTCTGAGCTGGCAGTCAGCACAGAGCCCGACGTGGGGCTTGAACCCACAAACCGTGAGATCATGACCTGAGCGAAAGTCAGACACTTAACCAACTAAGCCACCCAGGCGCCCCCAAAGGATCTTAAAACCAATTATATGCTAACGAATTTGACCCCTAGAGAAAATGGATATATTTTTGGAAATGTAACCATCTTCTGAGAATGAATCATAAGAAAATAGAAAATCTGAATAGACCAATCACTAATAAGATTTTGAATAGTAATAAAAATCTCCCAACAAGCAAAAATCCAGGACCAGACTGCATTAGTGGTGAATTCTACCAAACATTCAGAGGTTTGACACCTATCCTTCTCAAACTCTTCCAAGAAAAACAAGTGTAAGGAAAACTTCCAAACTCATTTTACCAGACCATTACCCTGATAGCAAAACCAGACAAGGATAACAAAAAAAGAAAATTACAGGCCAATATTCCTGATGAACATAGATGCAAAAATTGTCAATAAAATATTAGCAAACCAAATTCAGCAATACATTAAAATTATCATACCTGTGATCAAGTAGGATTTTTTCAGGGATGCAAGGGTGGTCAACATCCACAAATCAATCAAAGTGATATACTATGTTAACAAAATGAAAGATAAAAAATTATACAACCATCTCAAAAGATGCAGAAAAAAGTTTGATAAAACTTAGAGTCCATTTATGATAAATACTGTTAACGCATTGAGAATAACACATTTCTCAACATGATAAAGGCCATATATGACAAACCCACAGCTAATACCACACTCAACCGTGAAAATCTGAAAGCTCTACCTTTAGGGTCAGGAACAAGACAAGGATGCCCAGTCTCTCCACTTTGATTCAACATGATAGCGAAAACCCTAGCCAGAGAAATTAGCCAAGTTGGAAAGGAATTAGTCAAACTGTCACTATTTGTAGATGATATAGTACCATATCTGGAAAACCCCAAAGCCTCCACCAAAAAACTGTTAGAAGTAATAAATGAATTCAGTAAAGTTGCAGGAATGAAAATCAATATGCAAAAATCTGTTGTGTAAACTAATCACAAACTATCAAAATGAGAAAGCAAGAAACAATCCCTTTTATACTCAGATCAGAAAGAATAAATTGCCTTGTAGTAAGTTCAGTCAAGGAGGTGCATGAGCTGTATGCTGAAAAGTATGTAAGACATTAATGAAAGAAACTGAAGAAACGTCAAATAAATAGAAAGGTATTCTGTGCTCACATACTGGAAGAACTGATATTAAATTAATATTAAAGTGACCATACTACCCAAAGCAATGTATACATATAATGTATTCCCTATAAAAATGCAGTGGCATTTTTTTTGCAACTTAAACAAATAATTCTAAAATCTATATAGAAGTACAGAAAATTCTGAATAGCCAAAAACAAAGAGAAAAACAGCCAGAGGTATCACACTTCCTGATTTCAAACCATTCTACAAAGCTGTATAATCAAAACAGTATGGTGTTGGCTTAAAAACAGACACATAGGTCAATGGAACAGAATAGAAAGCACAGAAATAAAATCCACTACATATGGTCAATTAATTTATGATAAAATGGACAAGAATATACAGTGGGGACAGCACAGTGTTTTTAATAAATGAGGCTGGGAAAATTGGACAGCTACATACAAAAGAATGAAACTGGATCACTATCTTTTTTTTTTTTTTTTTTTTTTTGAGTAATCTTCAAGCCCTGTGCAGAGCCCAATGCAGGGCTTGAACTCATGGCACTGAGATCAAGACCGGAGCTGAAATCAAGAGTCAGATGCTTAACCAGCTGAGCCACACAGGTGCCTCATTATCTTATACCATGTGCAAAAACCTCAAAATGGATTAAGACTTTAAGACCTGAAACCATACAACTTGAAGAAGAAAACATGGACAGTAAGATTCTTGACATTGGTTTTAGCAATATTTTTTTGGCTCTGACTCCAAAGGCAAGAGAAACTAATGTAAAAATTAACATATTGGCCTGTATCAAACTGAAAAGCTTCTGCACAGTTAAGAAGCAACACAACAAAAAAGACAACTTACTGAGTAGGAGAAGATAGTTACAAATCATATATCTGTTAAGGAGTTAAAATTTAAAAAAATATAAAGAGCTTATAACTCAACAACAAAAACAATCTGATTTAGAAATTGGGAGAGGATCTGAAGAGCCATTTTTCCAAAGAAGATAACTATAAGCACATGGTAAGGTGCTCGACATCACTATTTATCAGGGAAACGGAAATCAAAACCATATGAGATATCATCTTACACCTATCAGAGTGGCTATTATCAAAAAGACAAGAAATATCAAATGTTGGTGAGGATGTGGAGAAAAGGGAACACTTGTGCACCGTTGGTGGGCATGTAAATGGTGCAAATACTAGGGAAAGCAATATAAATGATTTCAAAACATTAAAACTAGAAATGCCGTTTGATCCAGCAATTCCACTCTCAGGTATTTGCCCAAAGAAAACAAAAACACTAATTTGAAAAGATACATGCACCTCTATTTTTATTGCTGTGTAATGTACAATAGCCTAAATATGGATATGGAAACAACCTAAGTGTCCGTTGATGGATGAGTGGATGAAAAAGATGTGGTGTGTGTGTGTGTATATATATATATATATATATACACAGTAGAATATTTCCCCGACATTAAAAAGAAAGTAAAATCTTGCCATTTGAAACAACCTGGATGGACCTTGAGGGTATTCTGTTTAGTATCAATATTTAGATAAAATGTAGAAGATGATAAGGACTACAGAACAGAATGCAAATATTATCAACAGTGATAATGTTACAGTACACATAAAATTGGTGGGAGCTGGGAGTTTGGTATGGGGTTTGGAGAAGCAGCAGGAAATGGTAGGGATTGGAAGATTAGCATATTACAAAGTGGGGTGAAGAGATAGGGTCTATAGTTGAAAAAAAATAGCAGTGATCATGTATTCCATAAAGTTGGAAAGAAGACCAAGAGGAGGAATGAATATATTAAAAGGAAGAGTACAGACAGAAGTGGGGATTGGGGCATGTGAGATAATTTAGATGATGTCTAAAATACTTCAGGTACATTTGTTTAGTTAAAGTATGCTTTGATTTGATGTTTTAAAACCGTGCCTGCTTTTCAGGGTGCCTGGGTAGCTCAGTGGTTAAGGATCTGACCAGCTCAGGTCATGATCTTATAGCTCTTGAGTTGGAGCCCCATTAGGCTCTGTCTGACAGTTCAGAGCCTGGAGCCTGCTTCAGATTCTGGGTCTCCCTCTCTCTGCCCGTCCCCCACTCATGCTCGCTCTCTCTTGCTCTCTCTCTCTCTCTCTCTCTCTCTCCCCTTCAAAAATAATTAAACATTAAACAAAATAAAAATGTGGCTGCTTTTAAGTGGTTATGTACTCTCCAGATTTCTATCAATTCCAGTTTCTTTCTGTTAAATCACAGTGGTTCGTAAGACATTTAATGTTTTTATAAAGTCTTAAAGCATTTAAGACCTCTATTGTACAAGTAATAAACAATTAATTATGATTCCCACTGGGGAGAGGACCTGGTTGGGTTTGAGGGAGGGGGCTGCACTATATAAAGAGATAAAAATAGTGAAATGAACACTAGCACAGTAGCATTCATCCCTTACAGAATGAGAAAGATCACGGGACTAACGGAAGAACTGGATTCTAGTCTGGATAAAAGCCATTCATAAAGTCTGTGACATGTCGTTTAACTTTTCTGAAGTTCAGTTTCCTTACCTTGAAATAAAGCAACTGGTATGAACAAGTGCCTGGTATCACTTTGTGTTCTAGTGTGTATTTTTTTTTTTTTTTATAAAGATAGGTCTGTTATTTTCTTTGAGAATGAAATTAATTTTTCTTGGTATGATAATTTTTTAAAAATTTTTAAATGTTTTATTCTGAGAGAGACAGTGTAAGCAGGGGAGGGTCAGAGAGAGAGGGAGATACAGAATCTGAAACAGGCTCCAGGCTCTGAGCTAGCTGTCAGCACAGGGCCCAACGCGGGGCTCGAACCCAGTAACCATGAGATCATGACCTAAGCCGAAGTAGGACGCTTAACTGACTGAGTCACCCAGGCGCCCCGGTATGATAATTCTTGAGTGACTCAGTCTTCCTACTTACTCTAGCTCTTTATTAAAAGTGTTAATTACCTTTTTAACAGTGGTCCTCATTCTCCTTTATTTTTTTAACATGTGTCTAACTGGATTGACCACTGAAATCAGAATCATACTCTATTATAAAGTTTTATTAATCTATAATAATCACTCCCTAAATAGGGTTGTTTTGATAGCATTGTTTTCAGTATGCAATGCTTTTATTTTCTTATAATTAAAACAGTGCAAAAAATTTTTTTCTTGCTGATGTAAAAATGCAAAGCATCACCAGAAGCTTCTGTAAAAGATCTTATCTTCATTCCACCTCTGTTTTCCTGAATATTTTAATGACACTAAACAGTAATTTTAAACAACTTATTGTAGTGGCTTCCAGATATAGATGGTAAATTTTATAGTCCTCTGTGTTATTATACCAGTTACTGTGATTACCTAATGTGTCTGCAGATTCACAGAAATGATAGATGAAGGATGGGCATTTCACTGTTACATAGATGTGAGAATATCGCCCTCTTAGATTGGCAGCTGCTCTTGAATTTCTCACTGCATCTTATCATTTGGGCTAACACTTTAATTTTGTAGCTAATCAAAAATAGTTGCTTTAAAGATCGTAGCTATTCCTAATGAGTGAAACACAGATGTGTTTCACAAGAAATTGCTAACCTGCTGATTGTTGGAAGAATTCTGTGTGTGGTACGTGTGTGTGTGTGTGTGTGTGTGTGTGTGTGTATGCATGCTTTAGCATCTCCAGACTATGAATGTCAGTTCAACAAACCAAAAGAAAATTTGTAGTAGTGAGAGAGACAGAGTCAGAGAGAAAGTTTCCTAGTTTTCCTTCATAGCTAGGAATATATGTAACACCAAAAGGTACTGTGGAAAATTAAGGGGGCAAAACTTTACTTTTAATTGATATGTTAAAATCTAGTATTTTTATTGTGTGGAAGGATAGGGAATTCTGAAGTGAGAAAAAACAAATTAACTATGAAGCATTCTTTAAAGCCACGAATGTCTGGTTTCTGTTGACATCTTGTGATTACAGTCTCCTTTTACCATTTTCTGAGTGAACTGTTTTTGAACGGTGACTTGAGTGCAGCGAGAACTGCTTCATCCTGTTACATCACTGAGTTTGGTGAATCAAGGGTACGTTAAATTCCCTTTTAAAGGTAATGTTCTTGGCAATTCATTAGAACATTTAAGTATATGAACTAGCCTTTGACCGTGAGGTAGAAAAATATAGACGTTCAAGTTTGGAGGAGGCAATAAGACATGGTTGTGTTAAAGACACAAGTTTGACTGTGGGGCTTGCATAAATACAGTTCAAAAACTGACTCATGCAGTTATTAACAGAGTGGCAAATGACAGTTACATAGCTACTACAGAATTTAGTTACCTGATCTTAAAAATGAGGGTAGTAGTAATAATAGCTAACACTAATAAAACCCAGTTCTCCAATTGGACACGAGGTTCTCTTTTAAGTACTTTTCATAGGATTAGCTCACTTTATTCCCACAATAGTAAGAGCTAGATATTTATTTTCACCAACCTAGTATAATTATTTTAATAGGTTGTCATGAGGGTTGAGGTGACATGCATAGGAGTGCATCAATTATTGTGCTTGACATTTAGCACATGCTCAACAAGTGCTAGTTATTATTAATGTTATCTCCTCTTTCAGGGTCCTCTACTGGCATTTAGCATGGCAGGTGCCTAGTAAATCTGGCCTGCTTAACCAATAGCCAAAATAAAATGATCAAACCCGGGAATAAAATGAGATAAACAAAATATGATAAAATACAATAAAGAATAACTGCAAAATTAGATCCCAAGAAACAAAAAATACATAGAAGTCAAAGATAGGATTGAAGCCAAGCAAAACAGAAACACAGTTAAACTGTATTAGCAAAATATTTAGAAATTTTATTTAAGAGAGAAGAGAAGGTAAATGTGTGAAGGCAAAGATACATCATGATGAATGTCATATCATAATATTGTACAAATTGTATATAGTGCTCAACATTGAATGGCTACTTTGCGGAGAGTGCATCTAGCTTAGCAAAAGGGTGGGAAGCGACATCTATTTTCTTTATTTGGAAAATTCCAGTGTCACTGCTGAGTTTTGTTAGGTGTTCTTAGTTAAGCTGAGCACTCATCCTCCATTGTCCCTTTAGTTTTTTGATCAGCTCTGACTGTGTTATTATTTTTTTTCTTGAGGATAATCCTAAGAGAAATGGAAAGATGAGAACTTTGTGTGTAAATCCGAAAAATAGTCAAAATGTTAAAATGTCTGGCCAGCCGTGTCTTAGTGCCTAATTGAGAAAGATGTGACATATTATTATTTGTGCTTTTGAGAGAGATTTCATGTGATGTCTACTTGTTTTAATGATTTTTTTTTATCAAGGTGTAGTTGGAGGTTTTCTCTCTTTTTCATTTAGAATACATAATTTGAAAGAGCAAATTGTAATTGATTTCTCATTGAGACATATTTGAATACCAATTTTCTTTTCTTATATGAGGAAAATGTGATAGTTTGTCATTTCCTCCACAGTAATTTGAACAAATGATGGTTATACATACATTAATAAACTAGTGGTAGGAATCTAATGATGCATCATGCTGTTTTTGCTTTATTTCGGGATCATTTGCAGTCTGTTGAATTGTTCCAGAACTAATTGTTTAATGTAACCTACAAGTTCCTCAACTGCAAAAACATGTTCAGTAAAATAGAAGAGTTATTTTTAAAAACTGACAAAGGACCTACTTACATTATGTTTTGTGAGAGCTAATAATTATATAAGAAATGGTTTTATAGGTTATTAAACAATATAGGTGTTTTATGTGTTTAAGAGTTCATTTTATATTACAAATTATGATATTATGAAAATGACATTTTCTTACTTTTTTCTCATTGAGACTCAGACAGTTTTCTAGTACAGCCTAGAAATAATGTTGAGTCCTCAGCTTGTATTTGCCTTGTACTCCTTTTTCCTCCCATCCTGAAGCTTTCTGTGCCACCTGGGTAACATTTTTAAATTGATGAAAAAGAAAATTTTATTGTAAGCTTCAACAACCTTGTAAATAATTCCTAAATGAGAGATATTTAAAATCAAGTTATAGCTCCTGCAATGTCTGGGAACCATGTATGAGGTTAACAGTTTTCAATCAAGTATACATTAAGTCATAGACTATTGATTTTCTTGTAGTGTTGGGTCTGTCTGCCAAAATATTAGACCACCAGTCATTACTTTATAGTGTGACAGAACACTGATAATTAACCTTGTAAGCTTGCTTTGTGATCAGTTTTCATTTTATTTCACAAGTGCTTTCGAAGTTAGTTACAAAAAATATTCTCCATCATTATAAATATAAAATGAAGGTATAGGAAGTAGAGGAAAGATTGATTGTATAGTGCAGTTTTAACTAACTCTAAATCAGATACATCCTGTTTACTGTCATAGGACAGGAGTAATGCCCACTGTGTGTGTGTGTGTATGTGTGTGTGTGTGTGTGTGTGTGTGTGTGTGTGTGTGTGTGTTTCCCAAAGGATTTCTACTGAAAGTTGAGTGTTCATTTCTATGGGTTCCCTGGATATTTTGAAGTGTGACCTCCACCATCTTGTGCTTGTGTGTCACTCAAGCTAAATATAAGTTACTGATATTATTTTTTGATAATTCAGTTTTGAGTTTTTCACCAACCTTAAAACATTGTATATACCATATATATATACACACATAGATATGTCATTATATATATACATATATATGTATACATATATGTCATTCTCTCCATAGTAATACACCCTAAAACTCCCACAATTAGTCATTTTTAACTGTTATTTTCTTTCCATCTAGTTTTTAATTCATATTTATTGTATTTATTATATATGAATATTGTATATGTATTTAGCACTTGCCATGAAAAAATTTATTATGTGATTGTAATGAATATTTATTATAATCATCTGTGTTTTATCATTCTCTAAAATCATACACTTTAAAAAATTTTAATGTTTATTTTTGAGAGAGAGAGAAAGAGAGAGAGAGCACGAGGGGGGGGAGGGGCAGAGAGAGAGGGAGACATGGGTTCTGAAGCAAGATCCAGGCTCTGAGCTGTCAGCACATAGCCTGTCGTGGGGCTAGTACTCACAAGCAGTGAGATTATGACCTGAGCCGAAGTTGGATGCTCAACTGACTGAGCCACCCAGGCACCCCTAAAATCATACACTTTTAATTAGCCAAAGGGCTATATCTCACAAGAACTCAATATATACAGTCGTGGGCCAATAAACTGTTGGCTGCATTTTAAACGGAAGTACCCTTGATTGGTTCATGAAATGATTCCTTCTTAAGCAGTGAGTGTACATAATTAATCTAGCCAGTGGGGTTTGGATCCATTTATTTTAAGGCACCATGTAAATGGTGCAAGGTTGAGTGCTTCCAAAATTTCATTAAGAGACACATACTTGCAAATGATTTTCAGCAATGGGTTCATGTTCACTGCATGCAATTACTGAGTGCTTTTGCAATTCCCAGACTCTGGGGGTCCCCTAGGCAAAATCCCTTTTTCTGTGCATCTGCTCTTCTTCTTGCTTCCTGTCAAGTTTCTGCCTTCCTGAAGTCTCATACTATTAAAAAGATCAATTTCTCATTCCTGCTTCTGAGGATTATTTTCTTATTCAGAGATAAGCAACATTTGCAGAATAGAGCTGCATGTTTTTGTGAGGCCATGTGTTCTAACAAGAAAGAGCTTCATACCATAAACTATGATTATCATCTTTCTGTATTAGCATTATAAACTTAGGATTTATGAGGGCATTACTAGGTATTGGTATTTTGTAGAAACTTTACTTTTTCTGCTCTGTGTTTTTTAGCAATTGTCTTCATGCCATGTTATTTGTGGCTGTATTTTATAGGAAAACATTAACTTCATTTGTTCATTTACCACTGTACAGCGGCTTGAAGGACAGTGAGGTTCTTTATATTAAGAATTGCGATCTCATGATATACTTGGCTGATTGCCATCAAGCAAGTCATTCAGAGGACTTAAGAATTCTGATGTCACACACCGTATATTAGTCTAAAGGTAAAAAAATTCACACTGCACCCCAATTTCTAACTTTTTCATGTGTTACTTTCCCAATCTTGGTTTACACTTTATTAGGTATTTTATGAACTCTTACCTTTTTGCTGGTACCCATATGTAGATCTCCCTCTGCAAGGCCACATGTGCATGTCGGAATTGTCCAACACCAACACCAGTGAAAAGGAAGGAAAGGAAGAAAAGTAGCTAGTACCCTAGAATTGATGCTGTGTCAGGGTTGGGCCATTTCTCCTTCCTTCAAGCACCTGCAGTTCTGTGGCATGTTGTGCCTCGGACTGCTTCACTGACCTTGGCTTTTAGCACTGTGAAAGCTGGATAGAGCCGATATTTCCTTTTTTTTTTTTTTTTTTTCTTACAGCAAGTCTCAGGAGTGAGATCTGGTCATTGGTATTTATTCTCTGACCCTTAGCTGTACTTTCCTTTGAAATGACTAATCAAGGAGTTGTCCTCCATATACATTCAATGAAAGTACATGCATTTTTGCTTCTTCCTATAGTTAAATGAAATCTTTCTTCTGTTTTCATAAGTTACAGATGTATATCTATATCTGTCATCAGTCTTTCATAGATTATGAAATCTAAGAAGGCAATCCAACACAGTTCTTTTTGTGCTGCACCTAGCAAAATGTCCTACACAATTGAGTCTTTACTACATGCATTTAATTAGATTGCACATGTAAGGATAGGTCCCCTGGGCCTTCCAAAGCAGTAGATGCTACTTTGGAAAATGACGCAGGCCAAAGAAGATTTAGGTCACTCAGATTTTTATCTGGTTTTCCCAGTAGGATAGTTGAAAATGCCTTCTCACTGTGCTATGTTAATGTCTTCCTTGTGAATTTTTTTCTCTCAAATTCCACTGTCAGCTAGTCAATGATTGTGTACTTTATATACTTCTTGTTAAACTCACTGAGTATTTGAAATGGCAGTGTCTTCATAATTTTCACAAGACTGACCTGAGAGTTTTGCCACCTCTGTCATTTATAAGAATTGGTCTGGATCTCCTTTCTTTTGCAAGGGACAGAAATCACAGGGTTTTGGACTGAGGATATTGGGGGTGATCCTGTCATCCCTCAGTCAAATTTGTACCTAACCTAAATGCAAGACTAGCATGCTTCTCTAAAGAAAGCTCCCCCATATTGTCTAGTCCATTACATACTCCACATTGCCAATGGAATATCTCTCTGGAATTCTGGACATGCCATTCCTGGGTGTAAAGCCTTTGAACGCTCTGCAGGGTAAATGTCAAATTCCTTAGTGTATCATTCAAGATCATTCATAGAAGTCTATCCCGAATGACCTTTGTAGCTTCACAGTACATCTTTTGACTCCTTCTAGTCATTTTTCAGGACTCTCTGGATTACTGCTGTGTTACCTGGATATGTCATCATTGCCCATGGCAGCTTCTTCGCTTACACTGTTTTTCAGCCTTGAATCACCTGTCTCCTCACAGCCAAGGATCAGTTCAAATGATACCTCTTTTTTTAAGGAGTTTTTCCAAGTCTTCAAGCCAGAGTTACTCTATTCTTTTTTTATGTTCCCCTAGCACTTTGTTCCTATTGCTGTTGCTAACTTACACCGTGTTATCATAGTTAATTGTTTATTCCTCTCTCTCCCATTTTAAATTATATGCTTTCTTAAAATGGAGGTGTCTTATTTCTCATTGTTCCCCTGAGGCCTACCAAAGTCCATAACTTAACTAGTCGTTCAATAAATGTCTTGAGAAATTGTTAAATATTGATTCAGTGGATAAAGGGTTATGAGTTTAATGATGCTCTGTTGAATGAATCTTTGTGACATTCCTGGTATCTTTTTCTAGAATATGATGGGGATATAAAAATATTAGTGTAATGTATTCCATAGTAATCACCACAAATTTATCAAAATCATGGATTCAAAAGGGTGTTTAAAAACCATTTAGTTTCAGCAACTAGCCAGTACTGAGGTCCTTTTCCACATTTCTGAAGTATGGACATTTAACTTTTTCTTGACCTCTTCCTTAGACCCATTCTTGAGACAGCCCATTCTGTGTTGGCTTTCTCACAGGAAGAGAACTTTTCCTTGCGTTGAGCTTCAGTATGATTCCTTGTAACTTTTCCCTTCGGTCTTATTGGTTTCAGTTCTGCTTTTGGGGAGAACAGAAAACAAATTTAAACTGCATTCTCCATTGTCAGTTCTTCATATGGGAACAGTATTGAGGTTTCTGCTATATATTCTATTTTATAAGCTGAATGGCCCCTCAAAACACTGTGTGTATGTGTGTGTGTGGCCAGAAAACCATTGGAAATAATTTTAATTGGAAATAAGATAACTTGCATAGATAGAGATAGAGACAGCAAAAGAAAAATAGAGAGATTATCATAAAAACAATTCACATTCTGGCCAGTATATGTTTATATATATAATTTCAGATAAATAAATAAAAGATGCTGGATTATTGTCATAAACTTCCAGATTTTAGACTCTAGAATGATCTCATTTTTTTTTCCTGATTTTCTTATTGCTATGCAAGAGATTATCCCAGAGTTTATTGGCCTAAAGCAGCAATATATTCATAATGTCTCATAGTTTTGTGGGTTGACTGGGCTTAGCTGGGAGCTCCCCACATGGGGTCTCTCATGTAGTTGACGTCAGGTGGTGGTTGGAGGTGGAGTCCTCTCAAAGGCCAGATGAAGTGGATGTCCAGTATGGTTTCTTTGGTCACATGTCTGATGCCTGATTGCTCCTCAACATGGCAGAGTAGCCTTCACTTATTATATGGCAGTTGAAGGCTCCAAGAGGTGGAAAACAGAAGATTCGAGGCCAGTGAAGGGCTACTCATAGAAATGGTATGGTATCTCTTCTACCATCTCCTCTTGGTCCAAGGAGTCATGGGATCCACTCAGATTCCAGGAGGTAAAGTGATAGCTTTATCTCATGATGGGTGGGATGTCAGAGTCACATAGAAGAGCGTGCTGGATGGGAGATGTTGTGATCATCTTTGGAAAATACAACCTGCCACATCATGTATTTGGATGGTGTGGTGGAGTGAAAGATGCATTCTCGATAAATTTTAACTAATTTTCAAAAGAAGTGAATACAAATTTATACACTGAAGCAATGACATAAACATGAAGGAAGCATAAATATTGACCATAAAACATACAAAATAAAACTAACAATCGCTAACTAAAGTTCATCATATATTCACACCGTATTTCTGATTGGATCTCATGATCTAAAAGACCTCAGTTCTAAATTTAGATTCAATATTTTTTCAATATTTTATTTATTTCTGAGAGAGAGAGAGAGAGTGTGTGAACAGGGGAGGGTCAGAGAGAGAGACACAGAATCTGAAGCAGGCTCCAGGCTCTGAGCTGTCAGCACAGAGCCCGACGTGGGTCTCGAACCCACGAACCATGAGATCATGACCTGAGCCGAAGTCAGACACTTAACCAACTGAGCCACCCAGGGGCCCCTAAATTTAGATTTAAAGATGTTTAAAAGACTGTTTGGTTTAAAAAAAATAGTATCTAAACAATTTTTAGTTTCTGAAAATTCATTTTTAATGTGTAATATAATCTCTTTTTACTATTAACACTATTTCATTGTTTGGAATTTAATTATAAAAACTCTCATACAATAAAATATGAACTATTAAATATTTCCTTTTATGAAATATAAATGTCTCTATTCGAGTCATTCTTAATGTATGCAAATTTCCTAAATGTTAATTCTTTCCATTTCTCTTTTCTGTACTCCTTTAAATTCTTCTTCATTTTAAGTATGATTTTGCATATGAATCTTAATATTTGATAATACTGGTCAAATAACCATTAAATCCATCACAGAGAAACATTTTCTTTATTTGTACCTGAAAATTCTTAGATGATATGTTTCACTTAGAAATTGTAGTCAGTGTATCACCCAAATAGCCCAAAGAAATTAGTGATTTATTTTTCCTCACAACATATGAAATCTTAATATTGTAGCCCAAGCATGATAAGGTGGCTCTATCATGTTACCACGGTGCTTGGATCCTTGTAGCCATCCTAGGATTCATGCACTCAAAACAGCTGTCATGTTGTTAGAACAATTCTATCTACATTTTAGACAAAAGCCAAAGGGCATAGAAGTGCACATAGTAACCAAGGAAGGAGACAATAGATATTGGCGAGACACCTGGCAAGTGCAGCCTCATCACATTTAAAAGTATGTTTTACTAACTTTCTGATGGTTACATCCTACTCTGCCCCAGTTTTGTCTATGCTGGTCTGCAGCTCTTTTAATGCTCAAGTTTTGTCTGATTTATAGCTGTGCATTTGGTTCTTATATATGTACCTTGTGACTTTTGTTCCCTCTTGAGTTTTTGTAAACGAGTATTCTTTCTTTTTGGATTAGAAGATGACATATAGTTTTGCAGAAGATTTGCAACATTAAGAAAAGAATAAAAGATTAATACTACTTATATTTTACCACCATCCAGAGATAATGATTAACATTTTGCTGTAGAGTCCTTCAATCTTTCTGAATTTTACATATGCATATGTAAAGATATATATTTCTAATTATGCAATTGCTACTTTATACCTATTACTTGGAAAGTATATTGTTTTAAATATAGTAAAGATTTCTGCATATAAATAAATATTATTTGAGACATGAGTTTTGAGACTATGTAGCATTCTATTATCTGCACAAACCACAACTTATGTAGTTGACATCTAATTGTTAGACACTCTGGTTGCTTTTAAAAATTTACAATAAAAAATATTATAAATTGCACTGATTAAATTCTCCAAACATCGATCTTTGTCTGTATCTCTAATTGATTTAGAATATCTTCACGCAAGTAGAATGGATCAAAGGATATGTAAAGGAAAAGGTAACATTTCTGCAGAAACTAGAAAATACTAAAGTGAAGGGTATAAAATATGCCATGCTTTACTGCCTGTTTGCTGAGAGTGGGGTGGAGTGAGTTAAACAAAACTGTTTTAGCTTTCAACTCATAGGATAAAAGATCCAAATGTTCTCATCTCTATGTAGACAGGAGCAGGTGATGAAGGGGGAGGTGTTCAAAGTTTTGTGCATGGAGAAACAGGTAAATGTTTGGAAAAGGCACTTCGCCAGTTCCCTGAATACTCAAAAGAAAAAAAGGAAAAGAAATTAAATGAAGGGAACAAAGAATTGACTGAGAGCCCACTTGATTTGGGAAATAGGTTTTGACTTTTCCCAAACTGGGCAAATAGAGAAGAGGGATAAACATTTTTTGCTTAGGGAATGCTACAGTGCTCATACCGTACAGTGTAGACACACTGTCAGAAATCAAGGAGCAAAGTTCCCAGGAACTTGGTTAAGGCATTACCTATGCCTTTTACCATGGAGTATAGACTGGATGTGGAATTATATGCTCATATAAATTGGTTAATGGTCTTCAGGAGAATTACATGCAAATAATATACAATATCCAGGAGCTTCTTATTTGTCATACGTTTCATGGTTGAAATTATCATGGGATGATTATTAAGTTGTATTTACAATAGAAATTGTGCAAGGGAGTTAGCTTAGGGGTATGAAGGTCACACGAAAGTGTGGAGGGTGGGGCATGAGCAGGGGAGGGAGAGAGAGAAACAGACAGGGAGGGAGCTAAAGGGAGAGAAGGAGAACATACTAGCGATGACTTTAGGAGTTGTAGATTAATCACTATGCTTTGATATCTAGGAAAATAGAGGGATAAATAAAAAAGACAGTTGATTTTCACATATCTCAAAAGAGCAAAACAAATGGGAATAACAACCAACATGATTTTGAGAGAAGTAAATCACTCTGATTTAATCTAATTTTACTCCCTGACACAGTGACAAGCTTTAAATATGAGAGGAAGCAAGAGTTCATCTCTCTTCACTTCAGTTTGGTTTTTGTCTCACATGGCATGTAAAGGAAGGCATAACTTGTGAATCAGTGGATCTGTGACCTTCCAGGGCAGACCAGTGAAGACTTCAGAAGGTTGATGGGTGCTTATGTTGAATGAAATTGGTGTTAACCTCCAGAATTAAATATAAAAGAATGCAAAATACGGAATCTACAGACTAGAAAGTTACTAAATCTGTAGGAGATCTATCTGCAAGAATACAAAGTGAATATAGGAAGAAAAAAGGGTGGCTGCATTAAATTGAAAATTGTTACAAGCCACCAATTAAAATGACACATTAAAAAAAGTTCTATCTAGTTTAATAAATGTAAATGGTAATAGCTCCTGTAAATAAAACGACAGTATGCAGGCATTCTGACACATTGCTGCTACAATTAGAAATGAGACATAGAAGAGCTGCTTGGATTATTTAGGGGAACCTGCAGTGATTCCTGACTTCACCTGTACCATTTTGTCACATGATAACAATCAATCCAGTTACAAGACTGTAATGCATGTTTATCTTTTGTAATTATTTTCCTTCCTTAAATCCTATAAAGTACTTGACTGTTACTGGTAAGAGAATGAGGAATTGTGTTAATTCCTCCAAAAATAAATAAATATTTTGCTTAAACTTCTGTTTCCATTTTTTTCATATAAACGTTTTTTTCCAAGGCAAATTTATGGGAATTTCTTTGAAGACATTTTAAAAGGTAGTTCAACTCAACATATATAATACCAAGAATGCATAGAAATCAATTCAAGACATGATAATATGAAGAACTAGGGCCTAATCAAGTAATAAACAGGCAACAAATACTGTATCATGACCACCCCTGGCTGCAGTGATTGTAAAATATAACCCGAGTGTGGAGTTCAAATATGAAAATTGTACACATCCCTATTAATAAATTATGTCAGGTATTATTAATATAATTAAATTAATATATTAATGTTATATTATTTAACTTACTATATTAACATTAATATAATAAAATATTATCAAGTCTTAACAACCTCATGCTGTTTGACTTAACAATTCCCCCTCTGGATATTTTAGCCTCGGAAAATAATTATGCTCTGCCAGAAGATATATACAATAGGATACAACAATGTTTTTATTTTCAATATTTTTGGTAACAGATGCTTGATAACTTATATATGAAAAAATACAAAATAAATAATGGCATGCATGAGCCATCCATCAGGGAAATAGTTTTGCATTGTAATGATAAAAAACATGATTTTGCTACAGAAGCAAATTCACAATTAAGTAAAAAAGAGAAATTAATTATAAAATAATATATATAATTCTTTAAATAATAGTCTGAAAATAAATACAGAATAATTAACATAAAATATATTGTTTAAGGAATTAAGGGTGATTGTATTTTTAAATTTTATTCTGAATTTATAAAAAAGGACTTGATAATTTTTTATTTAGCAGAACAGCTATATAAGGAATAACCACGTATACTGATTACCTTTAATGACTATCTGATAATCCTTTTCTTTGTTTTTTTCCCTTTAATTGTTGATGACCTTTTCTGTTAATAAAATTTCATTATTGAACTTAACATTTGTTGGATATAATATTGTCTGTACTGTTTATATAAAAACTCAAAGCTGGAGTTCCACATTTATGTTCATTCTCCTATATTTTATGTATTTCATATGCAAATGCAAATATATAAATTATAAATAAACAAAACTTTAATGTAAATATAGGAATATTTAACATATAAATTATATATAAAAATAAAATATGTAAATTGCAGAGGGATGTATATATAGAGAGATACAATGAATTTTTGTTACTTTAGTCATCCAAAAAACTGGCCCATGATTCCGTTTCTTTTTTAACTTCTTAATTTTTTTCTTGATCTGAAAACATGTCATTGATTTATCTGTTTGACCATTTTTTTGTGATCTCAAAATATCTTAACGTAAAACATTTCTTTACTTCTACCATTTTTCTCTATTTTTAAATTTTGATATACTTTCAAACTTATAGAAAATTTGCAATTATTGTACCTAAGACCCTAAATACTCTTTGTCCAGATCCATTAATTGTTTACATTTTATACCTTTTTCCTTATTATTACTGCTTGTTTTGTCTCCATATATGTTTGTGTACATATATATGTATAGTATAATTACATATACATGTATATATATATTTTCCCTGAATCATTTGAGAATAAGTTGCAGACATCATACTTCTCTATTTAAAGTATTTTCATGTGTATTTCTCAAGACTGAGAACACTGTCTTCTACAACCACAAAAGAATTATGAGAAGTAAGAAATTTATTACCAATGAAATATTGTTATGTAACAGTGCATCTAGGATCATATATGCATTTAATTGTCATGCCTTTTATCTTTTAACCTGGAACAAATTCTCAGTCTTTAATGACTTTGAATGTGAAGATATCTTCAGACTTTCCTCAATGTGAGTTTGCCCGATATTCCCTAATGATCGACTCAGATGATGTACCACAGAAGTGATGTTGTATCCTAAAAAGTGTGCCATATGTGGAGGCACATCATGTGTATTTGTTCCATTATTGATGTTGTCTTTGATTGTTACCATGGTCTCTGTCAAGTTTTTGCATTGAAAATTATTTTTCTCTTTTTTTAAAAAGTTTATTTATTTTGAGAGAGAGAGAGAGAGAGAGCAAGCAGTGGAGGGGCAGAGAGGGGGGTGGATTGAGAGAGAATCCCAAGCAGGTTTCATGCTGTCAGCCCGGAGCCCAATGAGGGGGCTGAACCCACAAACTGAGATAATGACCTGAGCTGAAATTAAGAGTTGGACACTTAATCAGTAGGTGCCCCTGAAAGTTGTTATTTTCCCCATTGTAGTTAATAACTGATTTGTGAGAAGATGATATAAGACTATGGAAATATCTTGCTCAACATCATACTTTTACCCACAAATGCTGATCCACAAGTGTTTTGTTGACTGCATCAGTTAACTATCATGTTTACTTAATGGTGATTTTCTAACTCCATCAATACATCTACATTTTGTTAGGTGGCATTCCATGCAAAGGAAGAGGTTTTTCTTCTTCCTTATATAATTTATTCATTTCTTTCATTTATATTTTCTGTAATGAATATTTTTCATTATGATAATTATTTATTTCAACTTTCCACGTGTCCCAGATATGACTAGTAAGAACTTCTTGAAGCTGGGGCCTATATCTTTTTGACATACCCCATCATTTTTAAATGACTTACTCCTCCCCCCAGAAGAAAATGCTGTCACCTTGAAATTTATATACTTATTTCTCTTCCCTGTGTACATGTTCTAAAATGCCTGGATAGTTTTTACACATTTTTATAGTTTCAGTAGACTTTCTGTATGTGAGTTTTGTGTCAGTTTTAGGACCTTTGCTTTCCTCTTCTTCACTATTTTTCTGGACATATTAGATTTCTGTAATACATATAGTGGGAGTTTGAAAGGTAACTCTATTAGATCGGTGTTTAATTTTCTATTTACAGATAATTTGACATTTTTATTACTTTCAAACTTCCAGTTATACTTAAGGCCTAGGATTTGTGTGTTTTTGTTTTTGTCAGTAATTATATCTATATCTATATCTATATCTATATCTATCTATATCATCTATATCTATCTATATCTATACCTATATATTTATATCTATATATATGTATGTATGTATTTCTTAAATATTTATTTATTTTGAGAGGGCGAGAGAGAGGGAAAACACATGAGCAGGGGAGGGGCAGAGAGAGAAGGGGAGAGAATCCCAAGCAGGCTGGACGCTGTCAGTGCAGAACCCTACACAGGGCTTGATCCCATGAATCGTGAGACCATAACCTGAACCGAAATCAGGAGTAGGACGCCTAACCAACTGAGTACCCAGGTGTCCCTGGCTATATATTTTTGCAGAATGTGTGAAGAATTTCAGATTTCGGTGGCTTGTATTACCACAACTACCCAGAATTCCAGGTCTCTGTTTTATTTAAACATTATACAAAACATATTGACATTTCAGTTGTTTGCAATATGCCATGATGTATGGATTACAGATTTTCACCTTCAGTGGTCTGTGTTCTCATAATACAGTTTATTTAGGGACATTGAAGGTTTCTTTATTATTATAATTGCTTTATCAAATAGTATACCTGTCAGTCTATGAAGCAACTCTCTGGAAGATATGTTCATGATAAATGTAAATCATTATTTTAGATTATTAAGTTCCTTGATTTGTTTCAGTCAGTTGAGTTTATGAATTTCTCCCTCAGCTTTAAAAATTATCAAACATATATTTAAACAAATGGAAATTCAAGTCAATGAAGCTTTATTTTTTAAAAAACATTTATTGAATGCTTATTATAAGCCAGGCACTACATTAAGTACTTTACTTAGGTATTTATTTAATTCTGACACCAATACTGACAAAGAAGCTATTGCTATCCCTATTTTAATTTTTTAAAATGTTTGTTTATTTTTGAGAGTGAGAAAGAGATAGAGCATGAACAAGGTAGGGGCAGAGAGAGAGGGAGACACAGAATCCTAGGCAGGCTCTAGACTCTGAGCTGTCAGCACAGAGCCCAATGTGGGACTCCAACTCATGCACAGTGAGATCATGACCTGAGCTAAAGTCAGACTCTCAACTGACTTAGCCACTCAGGCACCCCAAGTCAATGATGCTTTAAAACATGTGTATGTACATTCGTGGAATGAATACTATATGTTTGGGTTTTTTTTTAAGTTTATAACCCATTATCAAGTTACTCAATCCTAGGAATCTATCCCAAGGAAATAACTTAAAATAAGGGAAAGTACTTATAGCAATATGAATTACATCAGCAAAAAACAGAAAATACTTAGGTGCAACAGAAGAAGAGAATTATTAGGTGCATTATGAAACATCATTATCTCATTATTATTAAAAACCTGTTTTATTCGATGTTTATGTAAAAGTATATAAAATATACTTGTTAAACAATAGAACATAAAATGATATATGCAGGACAGTTCCAACTATGTGAAAACCACACATGAAAAAAATATTAGAAATTACATAGAAATTACCATAAATGTAGAAAAATCAAATTTTAGAAAACATATATAATCTAAAAATTGACTTACTATGTTTGGAAACTTAAATAAGGTTTCAGACTAAATCTCTGTAATCAATGTAGATAAAATCAAGAGGCTACAACAAAAACACTCTACCAATTTGGCATATATATCCAATCAAAGAGAAGAGAGTACAATGTATACATTTACATGTATCAATAAGACTTTCCAATAAATAACCCAAATATACAAATAAAGTGGTAGAAGATTTCAGGACTCTAACAAATAGGTTAAAAGATATGTGCAAGGAGGGGAAATATACAAACAATAATGCAATCTAAATATAAACTGAGTTCAAAATAATTCATGGATCAGTGCCAGCCACATCCGGAAAGAGCAAATGTTTTTACTACAGCTAAATTCAGAGTAAAATATCATGTAAAGTAGCTTGGTATGGTTAAGCCAAAAAAAAAAAAAGCATCAATAAACGTAAGACTACTCAAAAAATAATAAAATAAAATAAAACATGTGTATGTATTAAAACAAGATAATCAATAATATCTGATATTAAGAATCCAGTAAATATCATTATAACCATTGTCTCATCTATCTAATGAAATAAGCTTTCTGACTATAATTAAGGAAAGTTCCTCCTCTCCTGTTTCACAGCAAACAGGTCTTAATGTAGTTGATACATAGAGATAGGAACAAAACGCTTAGGTGCTAGCAAATAGCAGGGTAGAAGGCAGATGCAAAAGTAGGAAATAGGCTAGTGTAGAAAGCATTCGCATCCAAAAGGGGCAGCCATTTCTTTGTTCTTGGAGGCTGTGAGCCCAGCTTTACAAAATCCTTGCTCTTTCAAGAGGGTAGAAATACGAATTCTTATGAGAAATCTCCTACTTAAAAAAAACAAAATTTTTTTTTAACATTTATTCATTTTTGAGAGAGAGATAAAGTGAGAGTGGGGAAGGCGCAGAGAGAGAGAGAGAGAGGGATGCACAGATTTTGGAAGCAGGCTCAAGGCTCTGAGCTGTCAGCACAGAGCCCCACACAGGGCTCGAACCCACAAACGGTGAGATCTTGACCGAGCCAAAGTTGGATGCTTAACTGACTGAGTCACCCAGGTGCCCCTAAATGGTTATAAAACCATGGCATGGGATACACAAAACATGCCAGTAAGCAAGCCAGATTTGGTTATTATATCACAGTTCGCACCCTCTATTCTGGATGCATTGTAGGGACTAGCAGGTGCTATAGTGAGAAGAGTCTGTGTCAGAAACGCTAGTTCTAAGCCATGGATCACCTCTTAGCTGTATCAAATTGGGCAAATCACCTGATTAGCGCTAAATTCAGTTCTCTTGCCTAGAGGGTGAATATGCTAAAATGTGAAGAAATATACATGTCTGCAAATTGCTCTAACTTCAGAATTCTTTTGAAATTATATGTGAGCCCAAATTTGTATCTTCTATTAAGCTCTACATTTTAAACTTACAAAAATGAAATTATAAAAATGTGTACCTTCTTAAAAATGATTCACTTTTGACATTTAACTGTAAACTGCTAACTCTGTATAGTCTCCTCTTCTTTGAGAGGTTTTGTGTTGAGTATTAGTAAACTTATTCATTGGGCCAGGTAGAGGTCCATGTCATCTTGTACTTCATACACTAGAGGAAGAAAAATGAGACTTTCAACTCTGAATGCTTCTTTGCTTATTGAACTGTTGATTTGATTACATTTGATTTTGGTGAACACAGAAAGTCCACCTCCTTCATTAGTAAGCTGATATTTCTGTTTAGTACGGTAAACCAAATTTCTCTGGGCAGGAATTTGGCCAATCACTGAGAATGTCACTAAAGATGCTTGCTACTTAGGAGGATTTTTATTTCTACCGTCCATAGTCCATAGTGTGTTTGACCTGCCTGAAGTAACACATTGTCCTTTAAAGGGTTACTTTGATTATCATCAGGTTGTGTTTGGTTTTGTTTTTCTTTTAGATATTCCTTTTATATAGCACACTATACCCAGTAGAATAATACCCATTGAAGTTGAAAATATTTTGGGTTTTGAAATTAATGTGCTCTTCCCAACACGTCTCCTCTGAAACAAATTAATTACTAAAACCTGATGAACTTTCTCCATAGAAGTGATTTTCTGAGAAAAAAGAAATGGATGCTTGTGTATTTTTGTAAGGTGTGCAAGTGGCATACCTACATTTTTCTCAGTTCATGGTTTTCAATTAGAATTGAAATGTAATTACAGAGTGAATTGGTGCAATTCTCTGGATAAATCAAGCAAAATTCTTTTCTAACTCAGTGATCTTCATATATCAGACAAAAGTACATTTTAAAAAGCTTGAATTATTTTAATAAGCACCTCAAGTCTCCAACTTAAATTTACTTATAGATAGATCATACTTTTGAATTGCTTTAATGTTGTTCTGCTATGTTCCGGGGGAACTGTATTTACTGCATGTATTTTTGAAGTCAATGTGCAGACTCTTCTTACCTCTTAAGAGTATTATCTTTGACTTAAATACAGGATATTTGCATATAGTTGGGGATATTTCTGTTCAGCTGATTATACTTTGCTAGGTGTATAATCTATATTTTGCAAAACTTTATTTCAGTATGTTAAAGTATGTATTGTCTAAGTGTGTGTTGGTCTGGATTAGTTTTTCTGTGACCTTGGCAGATCACTTACTCTTTTGTTTTTTTGTGTTTTTTTTTTGTCTTCACAGATGCATTTTGTAGGAGTATTTTGAAGATGAATGTTTGCAAATCGTTTTGAAATTGCCAAGTGCCACATACAGTAAGTAATATGTATTTTTATTTTTCCACTCAATCGCAGTCATGCTGAATGAATTTGGCAGTCATAAAAGAACACATTTCTATTTATGGTTCTTGATATTTGTGAATATTGAGGCAAAATATATATAAAAGATAAAAATTTGATGAGCTGTTTGCTAGTTTGAATTAAGTTGTATAAATTCAAGATTTCTTTCTGATGACAAATTTTACTATTGTTCTACTTATATAACTTGCACATAATATTTCTCACTTATATTTAAATGAGATGTTTTTCTCTTAATCATAAGTTGAGTAGAGTGCAGAAATCACTAGTGTTATTCCATATCCAGTGCTGATATGGAAATTTAAAAAAGAGTATTGAATTAAGTATTAAGATTTGCTGAGTACTAAGACTTTCTGTGAATCCGGCAATTTATGTGTGTTGCCTATAATACTCCACCAAATATTTTAAGATTATTATTTTTATCCTGATTTTATAAATAAAAAAACCTTAGACCTAAGAAGTTTTAATGCAAGACTCGACATCCTTTCAAAGTGGTGAATCTGGGCTTTGAACACAACACTTCTCAGAAAATATGGTCTCCAACTATTAATGTAGACAGAGTTAAATACCCTATCTAAGAAGCTGAATATTTAAGAGTTTAAACATATTCTGATAATTTATTTGTATTTCTGTTTTTTTCAAGCATTAGCCTGAGAATGAATTTTTTTCTATCATGTCATTGCTTTCTTGTCAAATGATGCTTTCCAGTCCTCAGTCCAACTTGGACTGCTTTGAACTGGTGTGAAATAAATGAAAATGTAGGTCCTGAAAAACAATGTTTATAAATCACCTAAGTTAATCTTTGATAAAAACATGTTTATAATTAGTGTTCTGAAGCTCTTCAAGAGTTTTTTGTCATTCATTAAAAAAAATTAAATTAAAGCCTGTTATTATTCTAAAAATTTGGAGGGACCACAGAATCAGACTCGTAGGTTTCACATGCTTGAATTCCTTGTTTGATGAAGTGAGATGAAAAGGAAGACATTTCTAAAGTAGAATTTCCCAAAAACGTAGAAGCAGTAATGGCAGCATTGATGTTTTTATGTTGTCTCCCAAAATAACTACTTTAAAAAAAGTAGTCTAGTATATGTTTAGGAATTCAGACTCTGGGTTCAGACCACCTTAAATACTGGATTTATCACTTATTAGCTGTATGACAGAACAAATTACTTAATGCCTTGGGGCACCTGGGTGGCATAGTCATCTGAGTGTCCAGGTTTGTGGGATTGAGTCCCATGTCTGGCTCTGTGCTCAGCAGAGATTCTTAAGATTCTCTCTCTCTCCCTCTGCCTCTCTTCCTTACTTGCTCTTTCTCTCTCAAAAAAAAATTACTTAATGTTTCTTTAAAATGGATTTAAGATTAGGAACTACTTCATTTGCAGTGAGTTAACACATGTAGAATATAGCACAACTCCAAGTCAAAGGTAAGTGGATAATTCAATTTAAGTATATTTGCTACTAAGCCTCATACATAAAGTACACCACAGAAGTACTTAGTGAATACTTTCGATTGACTTGTGCCAAAAGAAACTAAAGTTCAGCTTTCCTTATAAATGTAGACATCTTTTTTGAACTTTTAGTGGAGAAACAAACCGTTTAGGTAGTCAGTGTTGTGCCCGAATCGTGAGTCCCCTGAGACCTCCAAGGAGCCGACACCGATGCAAGTACATAAGGGTCTTTATTACAAGCTTGAGCGTGGGCTCACCCATCTACCGGTGCAGCCGCAGCAAGGTGAAGCCCCGAACAATAGGGAGCAGGGTTTTTATGGGGTAAGGGACGGGGGTGTTACAATGCACACATTGTACGTATTACATCATCACATAAGCACTAGTCATAATTGTACAACACCCATGGTAACAGTTTTGACCATTCAGTATCTGTGAGGCGTCCGTTACTTTTGGCAGGACCCAATCATGACCTTTGAGAATCCTTTGAAAATGACCAATTATGAGATGAGCTCAAAGGGCCTAAATAGAGTTTAGGCAAGAGGTGAGTGATTGGCTAGTTTGTACAGAGTAACTACCTGCAGTTCCCAGCCCTGACTCAGACCACAAGAATGTTACACATGTCTTTTGATTGGCTGATCTGAGGGTGGTTTCAGCTGAAGCTTTTCCTGGAAATAGGGCTACTTGCAGCCCGAGGTTGCTCTTAATGGAGGACTTAATTTCAGGCTCTTCATCAGCAGATAATTATACAGTATATAAAATCAGCACACATATATATCCTATTGTGTGTTGACTGCATGTTTAGGCTGAAATGCGTTTGTGTGCTTTTTGGATAAAAGTAGGGGCAGTGTGAAGTGTTTACTGAGTCTGAAATGCTTATTTTGAAAGAGATAGGACAAACTTACAGATATAAAATAAAGAAAATAGTTGAAATAATGTTAACTTGAGGTCATAATATCATCTAATGCTTTATGAAACAATTCATAGACAATGAAGTGATTTGGACAAGAAAACAATATTTATCAAGTATTTACTCTGTCCCATGTAGTTTACATTCTGTATCTCATTTAATCTAAGCAATAATATGATGAGGTAGATATGTTATTGTCCCCATCATTTTGTATGAAGAAAATGCACAATAGGAAGTTTAAATCTATCATTTTTGGCAATGAAGCTTGAGGCTGATCCAATTCTAAAGTACACTCTTCACCTGAGTGTTAAGAGCTGAAATTCTGTGGTGTGTGTAACTTTCTTTTATTTGCATAAAAACACTGCTCACAAACCTCAGATCATGCATATGAATTCTTTAGTAAACAAGTAGTTGATTATTGAATTTCAACTAAAATAAATGATAATTGCCTTTAATTTGTAACCTAGTCCAAGCTTATTCTTGGACCTGTCCTGTCCCGCAGGACAGGTGATAAGTCAAGATGCAAGGGGTTGGGGCAAGGAAAGCGACTTTATTTAGAAAGACAGATAACTGAAGAAATGGCAGACTCTTGTCCCAGAGAAGCATCTTCCTCATCATGGAATTTGAGCTGCTTGTACATTAGCAAAAGGCGGAAGTAGAAAGAAGTTGGAGTCAAAAGGAGACTGATTTCTAAATTTCTATTTGTAGAAATTTAAGGAAGGTCATGTAACTTCTTTGTCCTTGGTCATTTCATCTTTTTGTATAGGAATCTGGTCATGCCATTCCTGTAAATCTTAATCATAGCATAATTATTTCTGTACTACCTTATCTTCTGGGTGAAGTAGGTTTGGGTAAAGAGTGGTTTTTGCAAATCTTAGCTGTAACATGCCTGCGTACAGGGCTAAGCAGCGTTTCTATGCTATAGGTCACAGCAGCGAGGGAAATAGAAGCAGTATGAAATCAGATATGCTAAGTTTCTCCCTGTTACATATTGCTAATGGACCACTTGGCAATCTGAAACAAATTGCCCTTAAAAACTGCTGCTTGTGTAAAGAAAACTTAAAATAATGAAAAAGTTTCTTCCCTAAGGCAGAGACTATTCTGAGCTTCTCCTTAGAATTTGAAATGACTGACCACACTGCTTTCTTGCAGTTCTTCTGCCATTTCATGCAACACAGAGAAGTTTGGAATGAAGAGTTTAGCTAGACTTAATTATTTACCTCTCTATTTGTCATCTCGAAGTGTGTCATCACTGAGGGAGGTGCTTTACGACACCAGATTGACCACACTGATAGTTTCCCTTTTCATCTCCTTGGTGATCTTTCTCTTTTTCCATTTCAGTCATCCACTGTCCCCAAGCCTTCTACACATAACCTCTTCAAACAAACTGCCAGCAACATTTTACCTGAGGGATAATTTCAAACTTACTGGTATTTAAAATATGATTGCCCTAAGAGAGAATAGGTCACGCTGTGTTCTCACACTACTATTGCTTTTGAGAATAAAGGACTTACAGAATGCTTTTACTTTCAATTTTCATATTTCATCTCAGAAAAACAAAGCTAGTGATTACATTTAGTGATTCTATTTCACTTAATTCAGTAAGTATTTGCCACATTCTTCTATAATATGAAAAGCACCATATTGATTTAGTACTAGAGCAAGTGGGAGGGAAAGACAAAAATGACTCTCAAGAAAATTCTGTGTTGAATTTAAGGAAATAAGATAGGCACAGGCATAAATGAAGGGTGTGGTATTAGGATATGGCATCATGAGAATAGCCTAAAGTAATCAAATTAATAAAGCTATTTAAATAATTTGAGAAATAATAAAAACAATTGCATATATGTGAAAAAACAAAGCATTAGAGGAAATTTAAGAAAGGTATAGTTCTGAATGGCACTGGCTCAAGATTTCATCATGGAGATTGGTTTTGCACTAGATCTTGGTGCAGGTGGAAAATGTTCCCAGAGAAGTCAAGCAAATGGCATAGATGAGCTTAGAATTGAAGTGGCATACCTTAGCATTAATTAAGCAGCAGAATAAGTTTTTTATGTTGGTCTAAAAACAGATAACACTAGAAAATTAAGGCTGGAGCTAGGTGTGGGAAATACTGATAAAACACATTTAGAACTTTGAATTTCATTGGTAGTCAATTAAAAAATAAAAACAAAGAATATTTTGGGAGGGCCAATCATGTGAACAGAATTTTCCTATTTGAATATTAGTCTGGTGGTATCTTCACAATAGATTCCAGTTGGAAGACTTGTATATAAGAGAACAAACTTTAGGAAAATATAGCAGTATAATCAGAGCTGAGGGTAAGACCTGAGGGTAAGCTGAGGGTAGTAGCAGTGGGAATGGAGAGGAGGAATAGTTGTGGGTGAGACTTTGAAGGAAATGGGGTCAAGGAGTAATAATAACCACCATTGCTTGTGTGGCATTTGCTGTGTAACAGACTCTGTTTTCAATAATTTATATCTGTTATTTAATTTCATATCAGACAACTCTGAGAGGTAGTCACTGATGTCATCCCCATTTTACACAAGAGAAAACTGAAGCAGAATTTAGCCAAGTAAATTGTCTTTGGTTAAATAGCTAGAAAGTAGCAAAGGTGATACTTGAATGCCTTAAGTGAAGCTCTAGAATCTGCAGTAACCACTGCACATCATTTCTATAAAAAAATAACTGAGATTTCCAGGGTAACTGAACTGGTAAATGACATTACCAATAGTAAGAGATACAGGTTTATTTTTTTTTTTTCAGAGTTTACCCTTTATTCAGTTAAGTCTTGGGGGTAAGGAGACAAATCTGACTTTTAGGGAGAAGTATTCCTTATGGTTAATGATGAATCTCTTGGATACATTCATTTCTATGCTGGGCAACAGGAACAGTATAATTTATGATATTGCTCAATTATAAATTAGAATAGTAAATATGTCATCTTAATATGATTTGTCTTCCTTCCTTAGCAGAGCTTAAACTGAAACAAAGATAGAGTGCTAAATTAAAGATTAAATATCTTGGGTGCATGAAAGACCAATATTTTAGAGTTTGTTTACCATCATACTAAACAATAATTTTGACAAGGGAAAAAAAAACCTAACACCAACAACATAGAGAGTTTCTCTCTTTTCCTATATTGGAGAAGTAGCATAATGTGCTGCCTAAAAGCCCCGGCTCCAGAGCCATACCATTGCATGGGTTCAGATCCCAGAATGAGGCCTCTTTAGTCGTCTGACTTTTGTCATGTGAGATTTTAGCTATGTGACTTCAGCTGCGTTACTTTTTATGTGTCAAGTATGTAGGCTCTCTGGCCTCAGTTTCCTCATCTTTGGAATGTGATAGGAGAAGTAGTATGTTTTCTGAATATTGTCAAAGTTAAATAAGATAAAGCACTTACAGGGGTGCCTGAGTGGCTCAGTTGGTTAAGCATCTGGCTCTTGGTTTTGGCTCAGGTCATGATCTCATGGTTCGTGGGTTTAAGCCCTGCATTGGGCTCTGTGCTGGCAGTGCAGAGCCTGCTTGCGATTCTCTCTCTCTCTCTCTCTCTCTCTCTCTGCCTACCCCACTCATGCTGTCTCTATTTCTCAAAATAACTAAATAAACTTAAAAATTTTAAAAGATGCTCAGTGTCCCTCATCATCAGGGAAATACAAATCAAAACCACACTGAGATACCACCTCATGCCGGTCAGAGTGGCTAAAATGAACAAATCAGGAGACTATAGATGCTGGTGAGGATGTGGAGAAATAGGCACCCTCTTACACTGTAGGAGGCACCCTCTTACACTGTAAGCTGGTGCAACCCCTCTGGAAAACAGTATGGAGGTTCCTCAAAAAATTAACAACAGAACTCCCCTATGACCCAGCAATAGCACTGCTAGGAATTTACCCAAGGGATACAGGAGTGCTGATGTATAGGGGCACATGTACCCCAATGTTCATTGCAGCACTCTCCACAATAGCAAAAACATGGAAAGAGCCTAAGTGTCCATCAAAAGAAGAATGGATCAAGAAGATGTGGTTTATCTATACCATGGAATACTACATAGCAATGAGAAAAAATGAAATCTGGCCATGTGTAGCAACATGGATGGAACTAGAGGGTGTTATGCTGAGTTAAAGTCAGACAGAGAAGGATAAATACCGTATGTTTGCACGTATAGGAGGATTAGGAGGAACTTAACGAAGGACCATGGGGGAGAAGAAAGGGAAAAATAGTGGGGAGAGGGAGGGAGGCAAACCATTAAAGACTCTTGAATGCTGAGAACTGAGGGCTGATGAGGGTGGGGGAGAGGGGAAGGGGAGTGATGGGCATGGAGGAGGGCACTTGTTGGGATGAGCACTGGGTGTTGTATGGAAACCAACTTGACAATAAACTAATTAAAAAAAGATAAAGAACTTACAGTGGTCCCTGACACATAGTAAATTCTCAACAGACATTAGTTATGTTCATGGAACTTTATCTCATTTACCATTATTTTTAATATATAACATTAATTCCAGAATTATTGACATTTTGAATGTGTTTACTGTGAATTTTTATGCATTATGGGCACAAAATAATGAATTTTACAAGCAAAGACCCATGTAATTTCATTGTACAGACCAAGAAATAGAACATTTTCTGGGCACCTGGATGGCTCAGTCAGTTAAGTGTCCGAATCTTGATTTCAGCTCAGGTTGTGATCTCACCATTTGTGAGATGGAACCTCTTTTTCAGGCTGTGCACTGACAGCACGGAGTCTGCTTGGGATTCTTTCCCTCCCTTTCTCTCTGCCTGTCCCCTGCTCACAGATGCACAGATGTTCTCTCTCTCTGTCTCTCTGTCTCTCTCTCTCTCTTTCTCTTTCAAAATAAATAAACTTAAAAGAAGAGATAGAACATTTTCTGCATCTCAGAAACCCTGTTGTTTTGCCTCTAAGCATTACTTTTAGAGTATTACTTTTTAAAAATATTACTTTTAGAGTAATTTGCTGGGGTTTCTAATCATAACTGGGTTTTGAATTTTATCAAATGCATCCTTTGTATCTATTTAGATTATCAAATGATTTTTCTTTTTTACTTTGCTAATCTGATGGTTTATATTGATTGGTTTTCTTTCACAGGCTTCACATTTCAGAAGCAGAGCTGCTGCTTTCTTGGGCTTACTGTGGGACCTAGAGTGGCAGTGGATTTTTTGTGTGTTCTTACCTTCCTCTTGTAGAATGTCTTCCATGCTTGCCTAGCAAAGTTCTTATTGCCCCCTTGTACCTCCTCGAGTGGCAGAGTGCTATTGCTTGTTATCAAGAACAGTGCTCCTGGTGGGTGCAGGAGGGTCCGGGATTCCTTTGCTTCAGTCTCAACCTTAGACGTGCCTTGTGCATCTGGAACTTGGGAGAATGGCTCCTTTTGCATTCCTGCCCATTCCTCCCATGGTGCTGGCCCAAACTCTTCCTGGTCTCTATGGGGTTCTTTTGTGGAAGAGGGTCCTGTCCATCCCCCAGTGGTAGCAGATCTCTGCTTTGTGTTCTAAAAGGCTAAATTTTGTTTTGCATTAGAGAAGGGTCTGGGGAGTCAGAAAAGATTTTGTGTTTTTATGACACCAAGTTCTTTGTCTGGTCTCCTGTCTCGACCTCAGTCTTTCTGCTAAGCAGCCAGTAGATGTCTGAAAAAAAAAAATGCTTATAAATGAGTGCACGTTCCTTTGTGTCTGGGTGATCACAGGGTGCCTATATTGTTCTGGTGACCCATTCTGGCCTTCAAGTATTTGTTACAATTTTAGCTGTTTTCTTCTTACCTATTTTCATAATGAGCACCTATTCCTCTCAGGTTCTGTCAAAGGTGAAAAGGCTCACATATCCTGTCTCCTGAGAATGGCTGTTACCTTTGAAATTTGGTTAATCTCTGCCTTGTAACTCCTGCTGTCTTATGGGCTCAAGAAAAGTTATGTTGGTAGATTATCTGGCGTTGTCTTACTGTTAGGATAAAAGCAATATTCTCTGGTGGCTTTTGACTCTCTAAGTATTAGAAGCAAAACTGCATTTTTTTCCACATATATTTTAACTCATCTTTTCAAGTTTTTTGAAGCAAGATGAGTTTTTCCCTTTACATTACGTAGTCAGCAATTACTGGATCCAGAAGTTTCAAATTAATGCTATCGTTAGCAGCCTTTCCACACAAAAGTGAGTTGTCGCTATCACCATTTTGTGAGCAATTGAAGCTCAATGAATTATGTATAACAAGATTTCATTGTTTTAAATAAGGTGGAGTTCAAGTTTTCTCCTGCAAAAGGAAGTCTGGCCACTGGCATTGTGGAGTTGGAATTGCGGTACCTTGCTCATTAGGGAATCTAGTCTCCTTTTGTAGTTCTGGTCTATTATCTTGGCCCTATGACTTTATCCTCAAGGGTCTTCCAGTGGTTTAAGATGACTACTGGCGCACAGCCACCAGGTGTATTTGTATTCTCTGCAGCAAGAATGGAAAAAAAACCCAAAAAGATGCCATAGCAAAAGAGCATGCTACCAGCTGATTTAGCCTTCTTCGAGGAAATTCTGTGTAAATTCTACCCAGTATTTTCTACCTAACCATCATTACTCTTCATTGCAGATAGTAATTTTGCTGCACACACAATGGCTCTTAGAGGCTCACTCACAATTAGAAGATGGGGAATACATTGTGGTAATCTGATTTCTGAGGCAGGATGATGGGGTTAAAATGCACAGAATCTATCGTAAAACACAGATGGGTTCTGAGCTCAGCTCTGCAAGTCACTAGTTATGTGGCCTTGACCCAAGGTTCTTATACTAACGTGTTCTACTTTCTCAGCTGTAAAGGGGTATGATAATTACTATCTTGAAACATTTTGGTAAAGATTGAATATGATAATGTGTGCAAAGGGTCTGTCACATAGGAAAGGATCAATAAATAGTATCTTTTATATTACCCACCTTATATTAACATTAGATTCAGTTTTTAAGGGAGGGCAGAGTTTATTCAAGCCTAATACTGATTGATAGGGTAGAAAGATAATTTACCTTGTTTTTCTTGGATAAAGCTTTATCTTTTAGATGAGATTGAGAGTCTCCATTTCTACCTTTTAAATGTATCATTTTTATACTTTGAACCACCGTGAAATATTGCTCAAAATTTAGGTTTCTGATAGCAGCACTTTATGTAATGTCAAACCAAGAGACAGAGAAGATGACTTCCAGTTTCAATTCTACCATTAAAAGTTATGAAACTTATGAAAGTCATTCTAACCCTCTGGACTTCAGTTTTGTCAGCTGACAAAGCAATTAGGTAGAGGAGGTGACCTCCACCACCTATGTGACAGCATTAAAGCACCATGATCCTATGCAGTTTTACTTGCCCCAGACATAGCCTCTTGTCAAAAGAAACATCCTAAAGGCCAGCAAAGACAGTGATAAAGACCACTTAGTCAAATCAAAGTTGAAGTTTCTCAGGAGCTGGCTTTGTTGTGAGGTTTTTCCAGTTCCGAAATGAAACAATAGATAGTAATTGAACAACAACATGGGGTTGTATTTAGAAAACTGGCTTCCAATTCTGGTCTTGGAGATTGCTGGCTTACAGAAAGTGTGTCCCTTTGGGAAAGTCACTTAAATTCTCTGTGCCTTAGATTGCTCATTTATAAAATGGGCAATATATATTAAGGCCATGATGAAGATCAAATGAAATAAGAACAGTGTGAAAGTTCTTAAAAATCACACAATTTCAATGCTAATCTCTTTAAAAATTTTTTTAATATTTATTTATTTTTTGAGAGAGAGAGAGAGAAAGTGAGAGAGAGCAAGCACATAAGCAGGGGAAGCACATAAGCAGGCTCCAACCCAGGAAAGTGTGAGATCATGACCTGAGCCACAATCAAAAGTCTGATGCTCGACTGACTGAGCCACCCAGGTGCCCCAGACCTCTCTTTTAAACTTTATGTTAGATTTTGTCAATCTGTTTTTCTGTGCACATTATGTTGTAGTAAGTTAGTGGTCTCAGGCACTTCAGAAGCCAGACCTGCAAGGCATGACTATGACTTTGTGCATGAAGTGTCTCCTTGCGGTAAATTTCTGGATGTGATCTTTGTGTCTGAGGCATTCCACTTTGTTCCAGTGTGGCTGAAGCAAACAGTGAAGGCTTTGCAGTGCGTGGCTATTAGTGCTGTCTGCTCTCTTCAATTTGCCCATCTGAATTGACAGTTAAAGCTCCTTTTCTATAAATAGCAAGCTATTAGTTAAAGCATGGTTGCCATATGGCAAAATAGTCTTTATTGTTAACCTGATTAAGTACAGAAGCAATGCCTAGTCTTTAAGAAGATACTGTGTTCTGTGATAAAAGCCTGGAGATTATTTTTGTTCCTAAACTAACATACGTCAAGGTCATATAGCTTCTGTTTCTATGTGTGTGAATATTTATTCATCTTGTCACTACTTTTTAAAACTCTCAAAACATGCCATATGTATATTAAAGTGTGTAAAGTGCACTAATACTAAGTATAAAGATTGATGGATTTTTACATAGCTCTACACTTGTGATACTACAACACAGACCAAAATATAGAACCAGTCCCCAAGAAGTTCCCCTTACATTTCTTCCCTGTCAATAACCTTTTGGTTTTTAACATTTAAAAATTTTTGTCTTTACGTTGATAAGCTTCCAAAATAATTATTTTGAAGGGCAGTTCCAGTCTTTTAAAATTTTCTGGAAGTATTAACAATTTTGATGAAAAATAAAAATCTCTCTACAATACTTAATAATGCAGTAAACCATAATAGTGATATTGTAAGTAATAAACTTCATTACACGCTCACTGAAATCAAACATAATTGCGAAGTGGAACCCTCATACAATCCTATCCAAATCCCCCACCTGCGAACCAAAAAATAGAGCTGCCACACAGGCTGGTGCGTGTTCTATTGGTCATGTTGCCAAGCAACCTCAGTCAGTATTGGAGACATCCAATTGAGCAGCAGAGAGACTCAGGCTAGAAGGTATCTTGGAAACAGAAGTGTCCAGCTGAAGGAGAGAAAGGGAGGAGGGAGAGAGAAAAACAAAGAGTGCCACTTGAATATTTATCCATGTTAGTCATGACCACAAACAATTTTTTTCCTAGCAACATGCAGCTAGTTTAGAGCAAAATTCTTTGGGTTGCTCTTTCCTTCAGTTTTCCTCCTCTGTGTCTACAGGTATGAGTGCACAGATTTGGTCAGATGCATCATCATTAAGTCATCTCAGCACATTCAAGCCACGCTGACTAAAATTTCATTGAGATTTTAATCAGACAGTATTGTATCTGATTTGGTCACGCTTAACATAATCTGATTTTTAAATTGATATACTTTCTTTAAAAAAATGGAAAATACAACATGAAACCCTCACCACCTAGAGTTAATCTTCTTCGTGGAAGGTAAAGCTAAAAAGGAAGAGAGAGGGAGGTGTGCCAAAGTCCTTCTGGGAGGGCATCAGAGGCGATGCTGTACACCAAGCAGATGGGGCAAACATCTGGGATAATGACCTCAGCCAAGCCCTCCACTCTGATATGCAACTTGTATGTATTTTTCTAGAAAGGTGTCTTCCATTCTCCACCGTTTCTTTTTTATTTTTAATGTTTATTTTTGAGAGAGAGAGAGAGAGAGAGAGAGACAAAGAGACAGAGCCCAAGTCGAGGAAGGGGGGAGATGTAGACACAGAATTCCAAACAGGTTCCATGGTCTGAGCTCTCAGGACAGAGCCCGATGCGGGACTTGAACTCATCAACCTCGAGACAGGACCTAAGCTGAAGTCAAACACCTAACCAACCGAGCCACGTAGGTACCTCCATTCTCCACAGCTTCCTATAAAACCTTTTCTACTGTACTATGCTCTAATCCCATGCTACTACTCTCCTTTCTTCCTTCTTAACTGCTGACATGCAGAGAAAACAGCCTCTGTGAGCTAGGAAGCTCCTGCTAATTTTCCACTACCCACACATTTTTTCATTCTTCCCTTCTGATGCTTCTTCCTCTATAAGCCAAAGCCTCCATGCTTGTTCTTGATCTTGTACCTGTATATGTTCTTGAAGTCCTGACTCAACGAAGTATTTTCTTTCCCTTCTGTATCTTCAGCCTTCGCCCTCTCCTCTGATTTGTTCTTGTTGACATTAAACGTGTCAAAAGATCGTTTAGCTTAAAAACAAACCTGCATCCGTGCACAAATCCTCCGTTTATTACAAGTCCACTTTCACCTACCCAGGAACTCATCTCTCTACTCAGAGCTAGATGTTTCCAGGAATCTGCATTCTCCATTCTCACCAAAACACACAGGGCACTTTCTTTTTCTGTTTTTCTGAACCTGTTCTTTCTAAGGCCACAAAAATCAGTTCTGGGGCTATCTAGAGAACATATGTTTTTGATCACTTGGCATAACTTTGTACCATTGGTCACTTCCTCTCTTTTAAAATATTCTTTCTGTTGGAATTTATAATGTTGCACTCTTTTATTGTTTTTTTCCCTGGATAGCCCTTGCTGAGTCTCACTTGTGCGCTTACCTTTCTTTCGGATTGGTACTCTATAAGGTTCTTTGTGGCAGCCTCTTTTTTTTTCCCTCACACTCACACTGTCACTGAACACATTTGACCAACTTCCATGGCTTTAGTTAACATTGGTGTGCTGACTCCCACAGCCTTCCCTCTCCTGAAGTTCATTTCCTATACTCGCCTGCCTTGGCTGCTCCTTCTATGTGTCCCCTGGAGCCTTAGAATCATCAGTCTGCCAGCAAATTTATGCATACTCCTATTTTTTTTATACTAAACTTAATTTTCCAAAGTATATAAAAATGATGAAATGCGTAAGGAACAAATTAAAAATAAAATCAGTACTCTTGTTTTAAAACTTTAAACAAAGTATTTTTACACAAAGGTTGTCACATAATTGGATATTTCTCCACTTTGTACATAATTATTCTTACTCTGCACAGAAAGGCGGTTTATTAACTTTTCATCTGGTGACGGAGTGATGGCAAGCACCGAAATCCTGCTTTTAACAGAATAGTAGTAAAAATGCCTCAGTGATTTGAGTTGAAAGCGGTACATTGGTACATAGCTCTGGCATTCGGTTATCAGAATGTATAAATGTCTTTTTATTCAAAAATACAAAATAAATTATCCAGAGGCATAGACAGTGACTGCAGTAAACCATTATATGTTGTCAACTGAAACCAGTAATTGATGATAATAGTAATTTTCTTAAATAACAGCCAACCCTTTCTCCAGCTATTTCCGTCACCTGAGTTTTCTGACATATTGTTGAGCTCTGCCTTGAGGGTAATCTCACAGTTCATTCATAATAGTAAAGCACTATTCTAGGAATGAGAACATGCCACCTGCCACACTTCCTCCCCTTCCACCCATTCTGCCCATTCCAGGGTCCTTCTCTTTGGGAATTCTGGGGACTACAACTTCTACTGTAGTAACAGAAAGGCCAATACAGCAGCATTCAGCAAAGCAGTTTTACCAACCATAGTTGGATCAGCGATTCCTTTTTCAGCTATATTCACAAAATCTCCATGTATGTCATTATAACCAACTTCTGAGGAACTTTGTATAATTTTCTCAACTATCAGTGGTCCTTCAACACTGCATTCTCAGCAATGGTCCTTGCAGGAATTTTGAGTATTCTCTTAATAATTTCTGTACCAAATTTTTAATTTTTTCCCTTAATTAATTAATTAATTTTTCTGGCCTGAACTTTATTTTTTTAAATTTTTTCTTTCATAGTTTATTGTCAAGTTGGTTTCCATATAATACCCAGTGCTCACCCAACAAGTGCCCTCCTCCATGCCCATCACCCCCCTTCCCCTGCTCCACCCCCACCAGCCCTCAGTTTGTTCTCAGTATTCAAGAGTCTCTCATGGTTTGTCTGCCTCCCTCTCCCCAACTGTTTTTCCTCTTCTCTTCCCCCATGGTCCACCATTAAGTTTCCCCTGATCCACTTATAAGTGAAAACATATGGTATCTGTCTTTCTCTGCCTGACTTATTTCGCTTAGCATAAAACCCTCGAGTTCCATCCACGTTGCTACTAATGTCCAGATTTCATTCTTTCTCATTGACTTGTAGTATTCCATTATATAGATAAACTACGTCTTCTTGATCCATTCGTCAGTTAATGGACATTTAGGCTCTTTCCATGATTTGGCTATTGTTGAGAGTGCTGCTATGAACATTGGGGTACATGTGCTCCTATGCATCAGCACTCCTGTATCTCTTGGGTAAATTCCTAGCAGTGCTATTGCTGGATCATAGGGGAGTTCTATTGTTAGATTTTTGAGGAACCTCCATACTGTTTTCTAGAGGGGCTGCACCAATTTACCAACAGTGTAGGTGGGTGCCTGTTTTATCTTCGTTAGCTGGAGTTATGGAATCCAAGACTGGAATGCACTGAAGCATGCACAACCCCCTCCCAGAGCCAATGTCTTTTCCAACAGCAGCTCATGTAGCACTGGGGGCATCTGTAACTCATTCTTGTTGCTCACTTCAACATCATTTGTCTCACCAACTTTCAGCACAGCTACTCCATCTGAGAGTTTTGTCAGATGTTCATTCAGCTATTCCTTTTCATATTCACTAGTTGTGATATCTAACTGCTCAATAATTTCTTGAATACATTTTTTAGTCTGAGCCTTGTCATCTTTCATCATGATGACCTCTCCTAATTTTCCCAAGTTGTGAGGATGAACATCTAAGATTTAGAGTCAATCCTTCTCCCAACGGTGCACCATCCGTGAGTACCAGTAGCCACATCTTTAAGCTGGCTCTTTCTATTTTCACCAAAACCTGAGACTTTGACCTGCTACAACCTAAAGACCAACTTTTAGCCTATTCAAAACCAGTGCACTCGGAGCTTCTCCATTAACATCTTCAGCAATAATGAACAGAGCCTTATGACGAGCATTGGCAATTTCAAGAGCAGGTACAATGGACTGAACACTAGAAATTTTCTTTTCACTTGATAGAACATAGACATCTTAGAATTTACATTTCTGACCTTTATATGTATTAATAAAGTATGGAGATATATAACCTTAATCAAACTTCATGCCTTCAGTAATTTCTAATTCATCATTGAGTGTTTTTCCATCCTTTACTGTAATGACACCCTTTCTTCCAACCTTTTTCATTGCATCAGAAATGATGTTGCCAATTTCTTTGTTTCCATTTGTAGAAATCATAGCAACCTGAGCAGTTTCTTCAGAGGTTTTTACGGATTTAGACTGCTTCTTCAGTTTAGCAAGTATAGCATTAACAGCTAACATGACACCTCTCCTGATTTCCGTAAGATTAGCACCTTTGTTAATCTACTTGGAGACTTCCTTGGCAATAGAGCGTGCCAAGACAGTAGCAGTAGTAGTGCCATCTCCAGCCCTTTCAGTTGTGTTATTGGCAATATCTTGAACAAATTTAGCATCAACATTTTTATACTTCTCTTTTAAGTCAGTGGACTTTGCAACAGTCACACCATCTTTTCTCACTCTGGAATTTCCCCAACTCTGTTCAGTAATCGCTCTTCTTCCCTTTGGCCCCACAGCAATGGCTGCACCATCTGCTAAAAGGTCTACACCTTGAAGCTTTAAGGCTTGGGCATCCACACCAAATTTTACATCTTTGACATTGGCCTGTGTGAGATGAGGAACCAGTGCTGTGGACACTGGCCTCACTTGGTGAAGGACTGTGATTGAAGCATTTCTGCGGGCAACAGCATAGCATGTGGGCAGTGAGGCAGGCCGTCAGAAGTGAGTCAAGGCATCAGTACCCTTAACAGTGATGTTGGCCCCTTAAATCTTAATTTGAACAGCTCTTTGATTTATTTTATCTGGAATTGCTGTATTACAAGCTCAGTGAAGTAAGTTGTCCCAGGCCTCAAGCAAAGGACTGGAAGCATTTAGGTACTTCAGTTTGCCAAATGAGAGAAATAGTTTATATTTGAATGCATCTTAAATGCTTTTCTCTTTTTGAACTGTATTAACTTATTTTGTTCATAATACTCATCACAATGATAGTGACAGCTAACATGTACTGATTAGTTACTATGTGTCATTTCTTATGATTCTCATTTTATGTACATAATCTTTACCATGACCTTATAAGCAGGAATTCCTCTTATTGCCATTTTGTAAACATGAGAACAACTGGGGTTAGCCTGGGCAAATTAGTCTCTGCAGTGTCTCCAAATGAAAGGGTGGCAGAGGTGGGACTGGAATCAAAGTCTGTGTAATACTCCTAACTCTACTATATAGTGGTGAAGTTTTAGAGAAAAACAAACAAAACAAAATAAAATACCCAAGTACTTTCTATATTTCTACCTCTTTGCTGCAAATATTTATTGTTGTGATACCTTTGCAGTTCTTTCAGTATCTCAGTACTGGCCCATGACTGGCCCATGACTATAAACACAGGTTTTTTTGCTTTTTTTTTTTAGGTGTTAACAGTTACCATTTTGGTTTGGTCTGAAATGAAGAATGAACTGGGAATTTCAGGAGTTTCTGTTTCTGTAAAATGGCAGGTGGAGATGATGGGGGAATTTTGGGATGGCCAGGGGATATGGTGTCATCTCCACAGAAGAGGAAAAAAATAACTGGAAAGTTGAGGAAAGAATGAGAGAAACATCTGACAAATATATCCTTCAGAGCCAATTTCAAATTGAAATGAAAATTCCTGGTTAGGTGATTTTTATAAGTTAAAAAAACAAAAACAAAAACAGGAGACTATGGAGAGGAAATGAGATGAGTGAAAAATGAATACAAAAACATGGTGAAGAAAATAACATTTAAATATGATCAAAGAGAAATATAATTGAATAAAATGAGAAGAGTGGGAATAACCAAGAATTAAAAATGGCACAAAGAAAAATATCCAATGCATCAGTAATAGGTTTCATTGATTCAGATTGCTGCCTTTGTAGGTATCTGCCAGAAATGTGGAGCAAAAAGAAAAATAAAATGTTGATTGCTGTTCTGCTGGGGTGGAGCTGAATGAATGTGGGGAATCTGAACATTTTTATACTGATTATGTTTTTTTTTTTTTTTTAGAAGAGGAATCATACTAGCATTTTCTTTCTCAGTTTGAACAATTTTTCATTCCTTACAAATTAATAGATAAGAGATTTTTGGAATGGAGCACACTCACTGATTTGTTTGGATGTCAGTCAGTGATTAGAATGTATTTATCAAAATCAAAAGAAAATGTTATAACCACCCAGACACATATAGTAGAACCTTTCCTTGGACAAACCAGATGTTATGGATATTGAAGCTTTATACTTTTGCTGTATACCTATAAAACTATAACACCTTTGCAGAGAATTTATGAACTATTTGCTTTTAGAATTTGAAACTTGACTCACAAGTAAATTGTAATAAAAGCTGTCCATTAATAACTCATTGTTTCTCACAGCAATATTGGAAACTATAAAGATCTTATTTCTAGAAAAGAAACCTAATAATTGAGGCAAAATTAAGTAGGCTGATAATCATTTCTCTCCTGCCCCCCAATGTTTCCCAGCCTCCCACCATATACCTCATACCTCATTTCTGGTAAATAATACTGAAAGAAAAATTACTTCCAGAGGTTGATTTAATTGATGATGACTGGCACAAAGTGATAAATGGACATACAGTTTTTGGTGACCTAGAGCCTTAGTATTATTTAATTATTGCATTAAAATGAGAATTAAGGTAATTTAAAATAGCATTTTTAGATTAGACATTTAAAAACAGACCATAGGATAGATTATGTTTGTTGTACAGTACATCTTTTACATTTTTTTTTTTTGTCTCAGTAAAAACAGTTAATATGAGTGCTTGCTTTTACCAGGGAGTTTTTGCTCCTGGTAATTTGCTTCTTGAATCTAATCATTCTGTCATTAACTCAATAATGATTTTTTCAGATTACAGCATACTATTGATGGAGACCATGTGTTTCTGTAGCAGCAATCACTGTAGTTCTCAGGCACTTTATTTAGCATGCCATTTTAATCTAAATCATATAGGAGGAAAGAGCGTTTTGGGGTTCAAATAGGTATATCTTCAATATATTACAGTTCCCTTACATGTGTAACATATAAAATTCATTCATGTCATTTCTTCTGTGAAAACTGAGTTGGATTTGATGAAATAGAGGCTGAAACAGTGAGAATGATTAGAAGTGAGTAGTCTTCTTCAGGAAACCATCAGAATCCTAGAAGAGGACACAGGCAGCAACCTCTCTGACTGCAGCTGCAGCAACTTCTTACTAGGCACATCTTTAGAGGCAAGGGAAGCAAAAGCAAAAATGAACTATTGGGACTTCATCAACACAAAAAGCTTCTACACAGTGAAGAAAACAATCAACAAAGCTAAAAGGCAGCTTATGGGATGGGACAAGATATTTGCAAATGACATATCTGATAAAATCTATAAAGAACTTCTCAGAACTCAACACCCCAAAAACAAATAATCCTGTTATAAATGAGCAGAGGACATGTGTAGACACTTTTCTAAAGAAGACATACACACATGGCCAAGAGACATATGAAAAGATGCTCAACATCACTCATCTTCACTGAAATATAAATCGAAATCATGATAAGATACCACCGCATACCTGTCAGAATGGCTAAAATTAACAACCCAGGAAACAGAAGGTATTGGTGAGGATGTAGAGAAACCCTCTTGCACTGGTGGTGGGAATGCAAACTGGTGCAACCACTCTGGAGAATAGAATGGAGGTCCCTCAAAAGTTAAAAATAGAACTACCCTACAAACCAGCAATTTTACTACTAGGTATTTGCCCAAAGAATACAAAAATACAGATTTGAAAGGATACATGAACCCCAATGTTCATAGCAGCAGCATCAACAATAGGGAAACTATGGAAAGGGCCCATCAACTGAATGAATTGATAAAAAAAGATGTGGTGTATTTACACGATGGAATATTAGCCATCAGAAAGAATGAAATCTTACCATTTGCAATGATGTAGATAGAGATATTTTATGTGCAGTGAAATTAGTCATTCATAGAAAGGAAAATACCATGTCATTTCACTCAAATGTGGAATTTAAGAAACAAAACAGATGAACATATGGGAAGGAGAAAAAGAGAAAGGGAAACAAACCATGACTCTATAAGATAGAAAACAAACTGGGGCACCTGGGTAGCTCAGTCGGTTGAGCGTTCCACTTCGGCTCAGGCCATGATCTCGCCGTTCGCGGGTTTGAGCCCACGTCGGGCTCTGTGCTGACTGCTGGCTCAGAGCCTGGAGCCTGTTTCGGATTCTGTTGTCTCGCTCTCTCTCTGACCCCCCTCTGCTCACGCTGTCTCTCTCTCTCTCTCTCTCTCTCTCAGAAATAAATGAAAAACATTAAAAATTAAAAAAACAAAAAATAAACTGAAGGCTGGTGGAGGGAAGTGGGTGAGAGTTGGGCTAGATGGATGATGGGTATTAAGGAAGGCACTTGTGATGACCATTGGGTATTATACATAAGTGATTAATCACTGAGTTATACTCCTGAAACCAATATTCCACTGTATGTTAACTAACTAGAATTTAAATCAAATTTTGAAAAGAAAAAAAAAAAAAGAAGTGAGTAGTCTTCTCCAACTTTAATCACTGCTTTTAAATACTGGTCCTGATGGTTTGGGGAAGATATTTACTTGGAATTAAAACCACAAATGCAACCACAAAAAGATAGTTCCTGCGTCTTGTGTGAGACCTCAGGTTTGGAAAGTTAGCTAGTTTCTTGAAAGGAATGTAGAGTTTTAATAGAATTTTATGTGGGGTCTAACTTTTATCTTTCCTAAGTCACATAGATTCTGTAACACTGGACAGTTCTGGAAGCAAAAAAGAGAAATCTGGAAACAAAATGCTTAAATCAGGCTTTCTTTTAATAAGGAATTCTGCTCTCCTTTTCCTTCTCACTTAATGTCTTTTGAGAAATTCTTTCGAGAATCCTTTGGGTCTGTTACTCTCAATTTGTTATATTTCATCATAGCTGTGTGTGTGCTTATGCACTCACATATGAATGTGGACAAATAGCACATCACTAAGAATTTTATACTTTATCACTATTATGTGGTAGTTTTCTTACTTTAGGTAAAACATATATTTTCCAATTATTCAATTAATCTACACTATTTCTGGATAATTTGAAAACTAGCAAAAATAATAGAAGGAATTCAAAAAAAAAAGCACACATTCCCATATATTCTATCCAGTACTTTTATGAGAAAAAGGTAAAAAAAAATAGTTGTGATTATAGTGTATAAACAAGTGTGTAGGTTAATTGTTGAATTTTGTAAGTATCCTATAAGCTTTTCTCATGTTATTACAAAATTACAAAAGTTTCTGATAGTAACATAATATTCTGTCTATTAGCTATGTATCTGTTTTGAACTCCTTTTAATAAACAATGGTGACATACTATTCCCTCTTTAAAGCATTTTCTCTAATACGGGGTTTTTAAAGACAGTTTTCCAGTAGAAAAATTGTTGGTTCAAAGTATATGATTATTTTTAAGAAACTAGATAAAAGAGTTATATTTATTTCTAATAAACACATTTTCTCCAAGCAATTTTTATCATTTTATTTATTTATTTATTTATTTTTTATTTTTTTTATAGTTTTCTTTTTTATTTTTTATTTATTTATTTTTTTTACAAATAGTTTATTGTCAAATTAGTTTCCACATAACACCCAGTGCTCATCCCCACAAGTGCCCTCCTCCATGCCCCTCCCCCCCCTCCCCCCCACATCCATCAGTCCTCAGTTTTTGTCAGCATTCAAGAGTCTCTCATGGTTTGCCTCTCTCCCTTTCCCCCACCATTTCCCCCCTTCTTCTCCCTATTGGTCCTCTGTTAAGTTCCTCCTAGTCCTCCTATACGTGCACACATATGATATTTGTCCTTCTCTGCCTGACTTATTTCGCTCAGCATAACACCCTCAAGGTCCATCCATGTAGCTACACATGGCCAGATTTCATTGTTTCTCATTGCCATGTAGTATTCCATGGTATAGATAAACCACATCTTCTTGATCCATTCATCTGTTGATGGACACTTAGGCTCTTTCCATGTTTTAGCTATTGTGGAGAGTGCTGCTATGAACATTGGGGTACATGTGCTCCTATGCCTCAGCATTTCTGTATCCATTGGGTAAATTCCTAGCAGTGCTATTGCTGGGTCATAGGGGAGTTCTATTGTTAGTTTCCTGAGGAACCTCCACACTGTTTTCCAGAGGGGCTGTACCAGTTTACATTCCCACCAACAGTGTAGGAGGGTGCCCATTTCTCCATATCCTCACCAGCATCTAGAGTCCTCTGATTTGCTCATTTTAGCCACTCTGACTGGCGTGAGGTGGTATCTCAGTGTGGTTTTGATTTGTATTTCCCTGATGAGGAGGGATGCTGAGCATCGTTTCATGTGTCTGTTGGCCATCTGGATGTCCTCTTTGGAGAAGTGTCTGTTCATATCTTCTGCCCATTTCTTCACTGGGCTGTTTGCTTTTCCGGCATGTAGTTTGGTGAGTTCCTTATAGATTCTGGATATTAACCCTTTATCTGATATGTCATTTGCAACTATCTTTTCCCATTCCGTTGGTTGCCTATTAATTTTCTGGGTTGTTTCCTTGGCTGTGCAGAAGCTTTTAATCTTGATGAGGTCCCAACAATTTATTTTTGCTCTTGATTCCCTTGCTTTTGGGGATGTGTCAAGTAAGAAGTTGCTGCGGTGGAGGTCAAGGAGGTTGTTTCCTGCTTTCTCCTCTAGGGTGTTGATAGTTTCCTGTCTCACGTTCAGGTCCTTGATCCATTTTGAGTTGATTTTTGTGCATGGCGTGAGAAAATGATCTAGTTTCATTCTTCTGCATGTTGCTATCCAGTTCTCCCAACACCATCTGTTAAAAAGGCTGTCTTTTTTCCATTGGATATTCTTTCCTGCTTTGTCAAAGATCAGTTGGCTGTATACTTTTGGGTCCACTTCTGAGTTCTCAATTCTGTTCCATTGGTCTATGTGTCTGTTTTTGTGCCAATACCATACTGTCTTGATGATGACAGCTTTGTAGTAGAGGCTAAAGTCTGGGATGGTGATCCCTCCCGTTTTGGTTTTATTTTATTTATCATTTTACATTTCTACCCACAAAGTAAAAATGGACCCATTTCATCCTACCTTTGCAAAAATATAATTTTGTCAAAAACAGTACTTAATTTTTATGTACAGTTCTTCAATTAGCACAATCCTTAATTGAATTAATAAGTAGTTTTCCCAGATGACAAGGAAAAATGTTCTTGTTTTCGGTCAGTTTGCTCATTTACTTGTACATTGCTGGTAATCTCTGCTCAACTTTTATATTTTGAAAAGACTTGAATCTTTCCCTTTTGTATGCATTTCTGGAAGATTTCTTTAATTTATAATACTTTGATGTTTCCTATTATTGGATTGTATATCCCATTATATTAGATGCTTTATATTGATTAACAAGTTACACTCTTTAGCAATTTGATAAGACAAGATTGCTTTGCTAATAATATGAATTTTCATTCTTTGGGTATATGATAATTTTACTTTACTGTTAATGAATTAGAGACTAATTAATCAATATTCTGGTTTCTAATTCTCTATTTACTTCTTTCCTCTAGTTGCCTGTCTTTTAAAGCACTTAATTTATTGTTAATAACTTTGCCAGGAAGGTTGCAGGAAATAAAAAAATCATAAAATGAAGTTGCAAATTAAAGTAATAACTAAGTATGTGGTAGTATATGGTTTATTACAGTAGACTTTTTTTTTCTTGGAGTGGAGGATTTTGAATATTTTACCTGCTATTTTTGGGAAGAGTGAGCATTTCTTTCAGGTATCAGTTATGTTTAAAAATTCACTATATTAAGATATTCAAGCTGACAAATATAATTTCATTTACATTTATGCAGCTAAACGGTAACATTTCAGAAAGGAGCTCTAACCAATTTTCTAGCGTTTTCTGTGGTCAAATCTCTTCTGCATCTACTCCTTTGTGCTGTTAGGGTCCTTCTGTGCCCTAGAGTTCTGGGCTTTTCCTTGACTCTGCTTTCCTTTTGTCTCCCACTAATTGCCAACTGGAGCAGAGTGAGTCTGATATAATTTTAAAGATAATTTAATATTATTTTTCATTATCTTCTACAAATAAATTCTTCTGTTTTAGAAAGAAAGCCTAAAGAAGAAATAGCCACTGTATGCTCCACACTTCAAATAAAGAACACTTGTAATTCATTCCTTACACCTTTGATTATGAAGAATTGAAAAGCCTTAAGGCCAGCTAGGAAGCTGAGGTTAAGATTTTCTAATGGTTTGATATCTCAGTGGAAACATTTATTTTCTTTTTAATATTGTGATTTATGGCAGAAGATGGCCAACTCACTAGTGGATGTCTATTGGGAACTTCTAAATGCTCTACTGCTGTCTTAAATCTGTAGGTTTTATATCCAGTTGAACATTTTAGATTTCTGTTTTCCCCTCTTGGTAACTATTGATGAACAAGGTTAAACAACTGGTATGCCATTTTATAAGATGAATACTGAGCTGTCATTAAATACCTAAAACAAATAAATGATGAACAATTTTTAGGTTGATGAATATACTTTTTACAACTACTTAATTTCATTATCCTTTTGAAGGTCATATATAGCTTTTTATAAGCTTTCTTTTTGAAGACTTAATTTCATTATGTTTTAATGATAATCTATTGCAGTAAAGTCTTATTAACATATATTTTAGGTTTTGATATTTGTAACATTTTCATAGACCGTATATCCATCATGGCGAAAAAGACCAATGTGTACCAGACTGCCTTGACAAGTGGCATCTGCCTTATAAATATTCTCTATAAAGCTTCACTCTTCTTTCAATCTCTCTTTGGTCAGTAATTCCATTTTTGTGACATTGTCTCAACGTTAATAATTACATATGATAACTACATTAAAAAGAGTTTCATATTTTGGAATCATTCCTAATGTTTCACGTATCTTCTTCTTATCTCTACTCTAGTATCTTCTTGTGACTCCTCTAGTGGGTCCCAAGTCAGAAGGCAGGGCTTATGTCTTTCTATAACTTTTACCTTTCATGCCTAGCACATTGTTGGCATCTGTGTAGGCACTCAGTTGTAACTTTAGGATAAATTAAAGAAATACCTTTTATAATTAAAGTAATAGCTTTATTCTGAAAGTAATACATCCTTGTATTAAAATTCAAATCTACAAAAGACTATAAATCAGTTCTCTTCTTCAGAAGTTATCAACGTTTAGGTGACAAATGAAATAGCAGTCAGACTGCCAGCCACAAGAGCTGCTCACTCGGGCAGGCCATGTGATTCTTTTGCCAGGCTCTGAGGCTGAATCTAGTGGCAGGAAGAACATGAACTGACTCACCCCTTTCACCCATCTCTTGGAATGCATTCTGTTTTCTCCCCAGGTATCAAGATGGTTCATCTCCCTTGAAAGCCATGAAATTTGGTGTGTCCTAGCTCAACAAATATAGCTTCACCTCTGTTTTCAATCATTTCTTATTCTGATCCAGACCTTTCATATGGAAGAGTTAAATGTAAAAAGGAAAAAAGACAGTTTTATAAAATTACAAATTCCCTTCATGTTGGCTCACATGGGCCACTGTAGAGGGATTCAGTTAGCAGTATACACAACCAAGAGCTTCTTAACCTTATGCTCTGGGACCATGTTGATCAAGAGGTAGCTGAGCCAGAATTAAGTTTGAATACTCTAGGCCCCTTTTGTCTGGGCTGTTACCTAAAGTATTCTAGCGAGGCTGGTTTGGGGTTCTTACTACAGCAAAGAAAAATGCACCATGGACTGGGTGGAATCCCATATTTTATTTTATTTTATTTTATTTTATTTTATTTTATTTTATTTTATTTTATTTTAATGTTTGTTTTTAATTTATTTCTAGGAGACAGAGAGAGAGACAGCGTGAGCAGGGGAGGGTCAGAGAGAGAGGGAGTCACAGACTGAAACAGGCTCCAGGCTCTGAGCTGGCAGTCAGCACAGAGCCCGACGCGGGGCTCGAACCCACGAACCGTGAGATCATGACCTGAGCGAAAGTCGGACACTTAACCAACTAAGCCACCCACGCGCCCCTGGAATCCCATATTTTAAATGGTTTTACAAGATATCTCACTCCTTTCATTAGTAGGTGGTCAAGAAAAGACCTCTTTATGGGGAAAGGCCAAATTTAGTTTCCCAACTGCCTTGCTCAAGTGGGTGGACCGGGAGATGATAAGATTGATCTTCTAATTAGAAGATTAATTAATTAGAAGATTAATCAAAAGATTAGGTGTCTTTTTTAAGTCACTTTTTGAGGATGTCATTCAAACAGCAAAAACTTTGAATGATAGAAAGTGTAGAAAATCCATTTCATACCATGATTATCATTCCATTTTGTGACAAAAGACATATCATTGTCAGACTCTAGATGGCCTGAAAATAAGAAAACATAACCCAGTTTAGTTTTGTGGGTCACAGTGATGTGGCTGGAGGTGGCTAAATGGACAGGGACAGCAACACTGTAACCTGAGACTAGGTAGAACCGTGAGTTGGATAGGCTGGTAACTTAGGTGATTGTACTGAACACTGCCACACTCAAAGAGAGATGTAGGTGGGAGCCTTACACCCCCATCCCACCTTTACTTCTGAACTGTGCTTGTACAGGTACATATGGCCTCTGTCCACTCTGGTGACAGGACACCTCAGCCTTATCCTTAATCATCTTTTTTTTTTTTTTTCTTTTCTCCTTAAAGCACCTGAGATCTGGGTAGAGGAGACCATAGGTGTCAGGGGACATGGAGGGAGAGAACAGCTCTATGCCAATGATCAAGTTTGCATTTATTTTCAATTTAGAGTGACCATTCACCCACAGCTTGACCAAACAAATGTTATTTTCAGTTTTCATTATTATTACTGCCAGTGCTTGTTTAATTTTCACACATTTTTATCAGAACTTTTACTTCTCAGTCCTTCTTGTATTCACTCATTCAACAAATGTTTATCAGGCACCTATTTTGTGCTAAAGACTGTTTTTGGTATCTTAAGAATAGCATAGAGAATAATGGACATAATTCCATGGGGGATGTAGGCAATAAATAAACACGTGCTAGTGATAAGGTACTCTGAATAAACTACATAAGTGTATGGCATAGATGCTTGGAGGCATTAGGTTAGATAGATTGGTCCAGAAAAGAACTCTCTAAGATATATGAGCAGAGAGCTGAAAAAAAGGGAAGAGATGTGCCATTGGATTATTTAGGGAAGCAGTGTTCCAGTAGAACTTCAAACATGAAGATTCTGGAGTGCGTTAGGTGAAGAAGAGAGAGATAGAAGATGAGGTCTAGAAGGCAGTCAATGTCCAGAGTTAGTTGAATGTTATAGGCCAAGATAAGGATTTGGAATTTATTTAAAATGTCTTAGGAAACCATTGGTCAATAGTTAGCAGAACAGAGAAGAGATCTGATTAAATTTTAACGGGATCAACCTGACTTCTGTGTGGAGAATAGATTATAGAAGTACATTTAAGAAGATAAGGAATAATATATGATTGAGTAATGCCACTTCTAGGTATATGCTCAAGAGAAATGAATGCATATTTTCATACAAAATTTGTATGTGAATATTCGTAGCCACATTATTTGTAATAATCATGAGTGGAAATAAACCAAATGTGGACCAAGTGATAAATGAAAAATGTGGTATGCTCACACAAGGGAATATTATTTGACAAATAAAAAGAAATGAAATACTGTTATATCTTATAACATAGATAAATCTTTAAACATTATGCTAAGTGAAGAAGGCAGTCAGTCATAAAGTACCATACATTGTATGATTCCACTTAAGTGAAATTTTCAGAATGAATAACTGTACATGGACAGAAATTAGGTTAGTGGTTACCTAGGGCAATAGGACATGAGAACATTGGGAGATTATAGCAAAGGGGAACTGTTTTCTTCTGAGGTAATGGAAGTGTTCTAAAATTGTTTGTGCATAGCTCTGTTACTATACTACAAGCCATAGCGTTCATACACTTTAAATTAGTGAATTATATTGTTTATAAATTCTATCCCAATAAAGCTATTTTTTTAAAAAGGGAGTTAGTGGTGGTGGCTTAGTTAGTTAGTTAGTGGCAGCAGTGAAATTGCTAAGAAGTGAGTGAAATCTGAAAGCAGACCCAATGGAATTTGCTACATGATCAAACAGATGTAAAAAAAAAAAAAAAAAGAAATTCTATAGGAAACAACAAGTGTTGTCAAAGACGTGGAGAAAGGGGAACACTTTTATACTGTTGGTGGGAATGGAAACCGGTGTGGCCACTCTGGAAAACAGTATGGAGTTTCCTCAAAAAGTTAAAAACAGTACTACCATACAATCCAGCAATTACACTACTAGGTATTTACCCAAAAGATACAAAAATACTAATTTGAAGGGATACAAGCACCCTGAAGTTTATAGCAGCATTATCAACATTAGCTAAATTATGGAAAGAGCTGTCCATCAACTGATGATTGGATAAAAAGTTGTGGTATATGTACAAATCTTGCCATTTGTAATGATGTGGATGGAGCTACAGAGTATTATCCTAAACAAAATAAATCAGTCAGAGAAAGACAAATACTAGATGATTTCATTCATATATGGAATTTAAGAAACAAAATGTATGAATATACGGGTGAATAAAAGAGGCAAACCAAGAAGCAGGCTTTTAACTATAGAGAACAAACTGATGGTTACTGAAGGGGACATGGACAAGGGATGGGTTAAACAGGCGATGGATGTTAAGGAGAGCACTTGTGATCAGCACTGGGTATTGTATGCAAGTGATGAATCATTAAATTCTACACCTGGACAAAAAGATTTACAAAAAATAGCACAAGGTTTTTGACCACCTTATGTATGTCAAACACTGCTTAGGAGTTATGTAAAATGGTGCTTGAGGATTGACCATTGGGTTTGACCGTTAGCCATGACTGCATCAAGTAACGCTTCCATATAGTGTCAGGGGCTAAAGCCTTTTGTGTTTAAGAGAGAATAGGAGGTTAGGATGTGGGATGTGTAGACAGTGATTATACATAATTCTTTCCAGAAGTTTTGCTTTAAAGGTAAGCAGGGTGCTAGAACTAAAGAGGGATGGGAGGTCAAAGTAGTTTAAGATTATTATTCATATAGAATCTTTATATTAGTAACATTGAATTATTAAAGAAGAAAAAATGATGCAGAAGAGATAAGTGCAGTCAGTGAAACCTTATGTGAGAGCAGAGGGTGTTGCCCTTCTAAAAGGACAGTCATCTGTTCTAGCACTTGGACTTGCAGATTTAGGCTTGGCAGTAAACAGGAGCAAGCAAGTGATACATTCAACATGGCAGTAGGCAAAATACTCTTCTGATTGTGTACATCTTCTCTGCTAAGTGTAGAAGTGTAATGATAAGCAAAGAGGAAAAAGTGTGGAGATGGAAATCCGAGGAAGGCAAGCAAGGTGCAAAAGTTTCCTAATGGATGGAGATTGATTTGAGTAGGAACTGTTGCAGGATTGCAGCAAAGCACAGAGAATCTACTTGTAGTGTGATGCGAGTTTATAGAGTTAAAATGAGAATGGGCAGCTTATTTTGAGGGGGTTCTTTCTAGAGATGTTCATCTATTTGCATGTTAGGAGTGAAATAGGGGAAAGTTGGATTTATCCTGTGTATTATTGGTAGGGATGCTATAAAAAGTATTGCAGATTGGGTTGCTTACACGGAGCAATTTATTTTCTCAATGATTTTAGAAGTCCAAAATCAGTGTGTTTGCAGACCTAATTTCATTCTGAGGTCTTTGTGGCATATAGATGACTGCCTCCTCTGTCTTCACATGGTCTGTCTTCTGATTGTGTCCTCATCACCTCTTCTTACAAGGGTGATTTGGATTAGCGACAATGCATATGATCTCATTTCACCTTAATTACCTTTCTAAAGACTGCATATCCAAAGTCAGTCATATTCTAAAATCCTGAGAATTAGGACTTCACATAAAAATTTTGGAGAATTGGTGTGGCAAAATTCAGCCCATAACCACCAGTGCTGGAGTTTTAAAAACTTAAAAATATTTGAGTAAGAATGGGAGTATACAAGAGATATGAAATCTTGTTCTTATATAACTTACTATTTAATAAGGAGGGACAGATAATAAACAAACTTAAAAACTAATTTTTTTATATGTTTGGAGGTAGTAGGTACAAAGAAGAAAGAATAAATGCGTTAAGAAATCCAGAGTGACTAAGTTGTGCATGTTATTTTAGAAGGGTTGGTAGCAAAGCTCACCAAGATTTGAAATGTGAGCAGGAGGCAAGATCTGAAGGAAATAAAGGCAGGGAGCCATGACCAACCACATCAGTGAACTGAGAAAATGGCATATGCATACACCCAGAGGCAAGGAATCTGTAAGGAACAGCCTGAGACCCAAGTCACTACCATAGAGAAAACAATGGTAGGAAAAGGGCCAGAAAGGTAGTAATCAGGAAAGCAAATGATTGGTACATAAACATTTTTTTTCTTGAAAAAAATATATGTAATTTACACAGAATGAAATGCACAAATCTTGTGTATAGTTCAACAACTTTTAACAATTGCAAAATCCTGTGTAATTCATCTCCATCAGAAACTCTACTAAATATATTTGGGATTATTGACTATAAAATATTGTAATTTATAATACTCATACTTAGTAATATTACATATATTTGTGATGTTCATCTTGTCCCCCAACCCACCAAATACACACATATTGAATATACACTGTTTCTGGAAAGGTGGGCAGAGAATTCTCACTCTTTTTTTCTCGTTCTTTCGATGATGTTCATGAGGATAATAATTTTACTGTTACTACTACTACTAAGTAATATATACTGATCCCCTCCTAAGTTCCAGGCACTCTTATAAGCGTTTTGCATATATAATTAATTCAATATTCATCACAGCCTGTGAGGCAGCTATTATTGTTCATATTTTCTGAATAGAAAAACAGAGGCACAGAAGATTTAAGTAACTTGGATTAAGCCATACAATTAGTGAGTGTTGGAACTCAGATTCAACTCATGGCATTGTAACTCTGCAATATATAATTTTAGATCTTAATGCTAGGTTGCCTCCTAATAGTCAAATTTTATGTTATGAATATTCAAACTTTCCTTAGTTTAAATGCAAGTAAGGGCCTTTTTTTTTTTTGCTTTTATTCCATTTTTTTTCCACACACTCATTCTTTTAATATTAACTTTGCTTCTTTGTCTCATGGTATATCTTCCAATGTGATGTGATTTTTATAGTGGATCCTTTGGTTTAAGCTATTGGTGGATTCCCCAGGTCATTTTAATTTTTGACCTTCATTCATACAAAGATCAGTCTTCCTGTCAATCATACCTGTGGCTAATGCAGTGTATTTTCTTTTCAGTGCTTACACATTAGATTTATTAGTCTATAAACCAAATTTTGCAAATTTGTCCTGTGAACAGCTCACAGAAGCTCCTGCATAGCTATTTAATTTTTTTTTTTTTTATTTACTTTTGAGAGACAGAGGGAGACAGAGCATCAGTTGGGGAGGGGCAGAGAGGAGACAGAATCTGAAGCAGGATCCAGGCTCCAAGCTGTCAGCACAGAACATGACGCAGGGCTCAAACTCACAAACCGTGAGATCATGACCTGAGATGTAGTCGGATGCTTAACCAACTGAGTCACCCAGGCACCCCTTCCTGCAGAGCTATTTGAAACATTTGAGGTACGTTGGTGCCTGAACCTTCTGGGAGCACTATCAGCAGCTTTACACTAGCTCCCAGGATGCTTTGGCAGCCTCACATATAGCCTCACAAAATAGAATGAATAAATTTGCACCTATTATGTAATTTTCTACAAAATAAAACAAATGAGTACAGATAAAAATATGTCTAATAGCAACTAAACTAGACTCTCTGTGGAAGTGATAACCTCTGAATTTTAAAACAAAAAACTCATTCTCTTTATTTAAAAACATATTTACTGAACTCCTAAGCTGCTTTATCTAGATTGTTTTATATTTGAAATCTATTTTTTTTTAATTTTTTTTAAGGTTTTTTTAATTTATTTCTAGAGAGAGAGAGAGCGTGAGCAGGGGAGGGTCAGGGAGAGAGGGAGTCACAGACTGAAACAGGCTCCAGGCTCTGAGCTGGCAGTCAGCACAGAGCCCGACGGGGGGCTCGAACCCACGAACCGTAAGATCATGACCTAAGCGAAAGTCGGACGCTTAACCGACTAAGCCACCCAGGCGCCCCTTGAAATCTATTTTTGATAAAGATAGGAAGATGGTGCATATCTTCAAAATAAATCCTGTAATGTGTCATCGAATATCTGATTGATATCATGATTGGTGGGCAAGAAGGAAAAGAAAGGCAATCTGGCTAGCAAGATGGTACTCCATGGCTTTCTCATAAAAGTATTCCTACCTAGGGAAGTACTTGTAAAGAGAGAAATAAGTGTGCTCAAAAGATACTGAAACCATTAGGAAAGGGGCTGTGTTTTCAGATAGAAGAGCCTGTAGTTTATGCAAGTTGGTCATACTCCACATTGGTTTGGCAAGATGGATATTGCAGAACTTGGATTTGGTTTAAGACACTGAGAAGTGTTTGCAAATAAATAGAGACTTACTGGAATAAAAACATAATACAGATGCTGATTCTCTTAAATAAACCTGGGCCACCAACTGTGCTTGTGTTGGTTAGTGTTACTGTGTATATTGTACCATCCTTCTGCTCCATCATTTGTTCTCATGAAGAGTATTGGATTGCAGTGTATGAGATTACTATTAGGCAAGTGCCAGCAGATAGAACTCAATGAATGATAAAATTTAGTGTATTTTCAAGGTGGAGGTAGGTCTTTTCAAGGCAGAGATAGAATTCAAAACTTGAAATATAAATAAACAAAAAAAAATGAAACAGCAACTTAGTTTTATTACTTAAAATAGTGAGACTAGGGGCACCTAAGTGGCTCTGTCAGTTAAGTGTCTGACTTCAGCTCAAATCATGATCTCGTGGTTCATGAGTGCAAGCCCCACATCTGGCTCTGTGCTGACAGCTCAGAGCCTGGAGCCTGCTTCGGATTCTGTGCCTCCTGCTCTCTCTGTTCCTCCCCTACTCACACTCTGCCTCTCTCTTTCTTTCTCTCTCTCTCTGTCTCAAAAATAAATAAAGATTAAATTTTTTTTTTTAATTGTGAGACTAGACTTCTCTCAGTGCTAATGACTTGACATATAACTCATTCAGGCTATGAAATTAGAATAATTTGAGTAATGCTTGAAGTGGCAATAAGATATGATTTTGACTTTCTATTATAGTTAAAATTTATATTAAATTTTGAATCACATTAACACTTAGGCTCTTATTAGGAAATGTCTTATCTTAGACATTTCAATACTTAAAATTAAGTGACTTCAGATTTTTTATTATAATATTTTTAATATTTTCTTTTAAGAATGTTCTCATTCTTGATCTTCTTAAGCCTTTACAATATTTTGTCAGGTGAATAGGACAGGAAATATGTTATAAATAAAGACAATGAAGCACAGAGAGGCAAAATTCTGACCCCAAGTCATCATTTCATTTTGTGACAGAGCCAGGGATGGTGCTTTTATGCCTTTAATTATATAGATCTTTCTATAACATGTAAGATCTTTATGATAGGATCTTTTATTTTAAGATATTCCTGTCTTAAATCTGGGGATGGCTATTTGGTAACCATCAGGGCTATGCATACTTTTCTATGGGACTTTTTTCTACAATAAACTGAAGGGAACTACTTCATCATAGGATCAAAGAAACACAGAACTTCATTAAAGGACCAAAGAAACACAGAATATTGGATAGCTTGAATTGTTTCATACCTCAGTTTCAGTAAAGCATGCATGCACAATGTAACAGGAAATAGGCATCGGGGAATTCTCCACTTGTTATCAGGTGTAGGGGCTGAGTTCCAATGTTTAGTTATAATCGTTACAGGAAAATGAAGTTCAAATGAAATCGGATAATTAGCATGACATTTTTTTCAAGATGAATCATAAGCAAACAGACAAACCCCACATATCGTGTATTCTGCAGATTTGCACATTTTACACCTTTTTAAAATATATGCTGCATGAGTGTAAGTTTAATGTAGATATTGAATATAGACTCTGTTGTTTTTTCAACTGTCATTTTATGGAAATTTTGAATTCCTGGCTAGTCTGGATAGGTTGTTACAGGCAGTAGCCTTTGTATTGCTTTATGATGCAAAGCCAGCTGCCATTAATTTAAAAAGCTTCTGCCTCAGCAAATTGCACTTTGATGTTTTTATTTTGAGACAGATATTTATGAAACATTCCGAGTACCTTTCTATATTGTAACTGTTCTTCCCAAATATCTTTCAAAACTATATTACTTATTCACTTCAAAAATTTTAAATTTCAGCTGATATTATTTCAAATGTAGCAAATGGCATGAGCATATTTTTGGCTTGTTCTACTTACTGTTTTTGACTTAACTGTCAATTTATCGTAAATGAACTAACCAGGTCGTTATTGCTTTTGCTGTGTCAATAAAACAAATATGTTTGTGGTATTAGTTCACTTATTTTGAATATCTCTCAATAATTAATTGTACACATATCTGTATGCCTTTTAGAATTTGTGCTTTGGTTTTTTGAAGTCACTTTAATATGTTGTCTCACCTCTCAAAGGTTTTTTGAATATATGCTACCCATTCTAAAATACACATTTGTTGTGGATAATTTCTATGCAGACCAGATGGAGTTTTTAAGGCTAAGTAACTGATGACTTATTTCATGCAATGGGCTGTTTTGAGAATTTGAGAATTCTTATTTTGTTTTATATGTTAATATTAATAATTATCTGTCTTGCAAGAGGCTTTACAAACATTATTGTGGCTAGTCCTCATAGCATATCTAAGGTTTGGCATTGTTATTCTCATTTTATAGATGAGAAAACAGGCTTTTTTTTTTAAATGGGTCCCCTAGATAGGAGGTGAATAGACACAGGCCGATCTGTGTGCAAAGGTTAATTCTCAGCTACTCTGATTTATTGTATCCAAGGATAATTTCTGTTTCAGCAGTATTGGCTCCTCAAAAGTGCTAAATCAGGGTAAATTCAAGGATGATCTATTTGATAACCTTTTGCTCTACAGAATATCATGATAGGGCTTTTTAAGAAAAGAGTACAACCTGAAGAAATCAAATAGTTGTCAAGCACCCAACAGAGTAGTGACAGATCTAGGATTAGCTGTCAGAATTTTAGCCACCTGGCTTGCTTACAGTTCTCACTTATCTAGGCTTTTCATTCTGAATTTGAAGGTCAAGTGCTGATATATATGGGAATATTAAATAAATCATACATTTCATGTTTTATCTCCATTAGGCAAAAAAACCCACTATACAATAATGACATTTCTTTTCATTCTTTTTTAATGCAGTGGGATGCATCCAGCTTTCTTGGAGTTCACTCCTGTGGCTTGGATTTATCTCTGTAGCATCTGTCTTCGATCTATGAGTTAACTAGAAATCAAGGGAAGACATGAGGAGGTTTGTTTACTGCAAGGTGGTTCTAGCCACTTCACTGATGTGGGTTCTCGTTGATGTCTTCTTACTCCTGTACTTCAGTGAATGTAACAAATGCGATGACAAGAAGGAGAGGTCCCTGCTACCTGCACTCAGGGGTAAGTGCTTATGAAGCATATGTTGCTTATAGAGATGAGAGCTGTGGTGATTCTTGACAAAACATGAAACTTTGAAATAGGGATTTTTTAAGCTATTGAGTTAGCAGACCATTTTGGCAGAACTATTAATGCACATTTAACCAGGGGAAAGTTGCTTTGCTTTCTCAGCCTCAGGTTTCTTGTTGGGAGAAATAAGAAGCATTTGCTAACCTTCCAATTCTCATAATACCAGTGTCCTATGACTGTAAGGAAAGAACAATTTCCTGAACATTCAATTGGACAGAATTTAAAATTTAGGCTTCTAGAAGCAAAAGCCCTTGGAGGCTAAGCACATAACATACAATGGGAAAAATACTTAAGTAAGATGGTGGGGATAGCAAATTCAAGGACACATGACACCCCTCCAGACTTCCAGAAGCAATAATCAAAGAGACAAACAAACAACTTTTTAAACAAAATCCATGTTGATGGCCAGATTCAGATTCAACACCAGATTGTTGCCTTGTGTTAAATGCAAAATATAATGTCAAGTACAGGATATTGTCACTTTAATTCACCATTTCCCTCTTTAGGGATCAGTTTCATTGACAGAATAAGAGTGAATGCTAAAGACACATAATGATCTTTATACATGGTGGTTTATTAAGTCTAGTCATAGGGATTAATTTTCTGCAGTTACTGCAAGTATTTTTCTCTATGCTCTTTGTTGACTTCTAGATCTATTAAAATATTTCCATAATATTCCTAATATAGGAGGACTTCTAAATATACTTAAGATGCTTGAAATTAGTGTTATTACCATTGAATTAAATAGTATTTTTCTTGAAATTAAGTTTACAATAATTCTTTGCTTAGCAAAAGTTTTCTATATAAATATGACAAAAAGTAAGCTTTCCATTCCTTTTGAAATGTTTATACCTGTTGGGGCGCCTGGGTGGCTCAGTCGGATAAGTGTCCAACTTCGGCTCAGGTCACCATCTCATGGTTCATGAGTTCGAGCTCCACATTGGGCTCTGTGCTGACAGCTCAGAGCCGGGAGCCTATTTTAGTTTCTGTGTGTGCGTCTCTTTCTGCCCATGCCTAGCTTGCACTCTGTCAGTTTCACAAAAATAATTAAAACATTAAAAAATTAAAAAACAATGTGCCTTTTGGAAAAGTGAATCTAAATGATTGACTTGAGATTTGCATTTGTTTAGTGGATGTAGTCTGCTTTTAATGTTAGAGATATTTTTGAGGCTATTTATTAATCAAATTATGTTAATAAACAGAATTTTATTGATAGCTGTAGGTTTTATAAGGCTTGGGAAACACAGAAGAGCATTTTCCAAAAATTAGTTTTTGTGAAAAGAGTATTTTGGACTTTTTTTTTTTTTTTTTTTTTTTTTTGCTTCAGGTTGTAGTAGTGCTCTTACTCAGTTGGAGATATTCTTACGATCTTCCTCTTTGTGAAATGAGTTTCTTTCACTGCATTTTTTGCCTGTAACAAAAAATTGAAAGTACTTTGGAAGTGACTGAGCCTCTTCCCATTTAGGTAGTTTATATGCATATTTTATGCCTTTATCCTAGAATTATTCAAAGAGGAGAACTTTATGAGTCTATTGGTTTTTGATAAATGAACATGGGGATTGATATGCTGATCTTTGGTTAAAATCCAGAAAAAAAAAATCTGCCTCTTCTGCTTCTTTGTTAACTCAGTTGAGCTGCTGCTTGGCTGAAAGTGGAAATGTGGTTTGATGGATCTCATCAATTTGGAATGATCACTTTGTCATCTGTTGAATAGAGACATCTAGATTGGTCACAAAAAATGTCATAATCTGATTCAGCAAAATGAATGCAGCTTGTTCTGCAAGTACCAAAAAAGTACAGCTTTGCTGATTTAAGTCCTTAATGCTCAGTCTTAAATCTCAAAATGTGAGATTTAATGATGCAAGGCAAAATAGTAATTTTTCCTTCTACTTAAGTTGTAAAATTAAACTATATTCTCCTTATTTTTAAGACTTAAATGTTGTACATTAATATTTGTCTTGAATAAATGGAACTAGACTATAGGGTTTTAATTTTATTTTCTTTTGTTACTTATTTCAGAATATTACTTTAGGAACTGTGCCACATATTTAAAATAGTAACTAATTTACAGGCAGATGATGCTGTACAAAGTGTGTCTGAAAATTTCATGTTCTGCATTAGAAACAGTCTTTTTGACTTAAAAATGTTGATCCTTTTAGACTTCTGTGTCTCCATTATTTAAAAAGAAAGGGTTTATAGTAGGTGGTTTCTCAAATCCCTTTCAGTGCTAAATTTTAAACTGTCTTAAAGTACCCAATATTAGCCTACACTATGAATTAGCTTTTAAGATACATGTATTCATTTATCAATACATCAATTATTTAAGTGCCTATTGGGTTAACACTTTGTACACCTTAAACTTATATAATGTTTTTTTTGTCAATTATATCTCAAAGAAGAAGGAAAGGAAGTGAAAAGAAAAGAACATAGCCTAGTGATGGACAAAGGAAGACAAATTTCAAGCATCAGGACTTTGAGTTCACAGTTGGTACAGATTGCCACAGAGTTAACAGTCCAGGTTTTGTTCACCAACTTGGTCCTCATCTCCACCCCCTTGAACGAGCTGTATGACTTTGGCAACTCCCTTCACAAAATCTTTGTGTTCTCACTTCAGATGAGAACCTTAGAGGTAATAAATCTGCTTCACAGACGTGCCTTGAGAATTAAATAGGATAATATGCATAAACCCTAGAGTGGAATATTGGTTCATGATAACTCTCTATCAATATCTGCTAAATGTTGTGAAGGTGCATGAAAAGTCTGAATGATGCTGTAACAGACTTTGTTAGTCAGGGTGAGTCAGGTCCACAGTGGGGCATGTGTGTGTGTGGATAGCGGTTATTTTGTCTGTAGCCCCAAAGGAGGAAGTGACTCAAATAAAATATTTGTTAAGTGTCTACTACACACTAAGATCTTGTGCTATAAAGGAACTGAGGTCCCTATTATCTAGGACTTATAGTCAATAATAAAGTAAATCTCTCTCTCTCTCTCTCTTTCTCTCTCTCTGTAAAAACATAATTTAGAAATGATTACAAAGCATGATGTGTGTAATGGATATTAGGATGAGGAAGAGGGATGCTGTCAGTAGAGAAAATGTGTCTAGACTATTAGATAACATTTCACAGAGGCTGTAGCATTTAAGCTGAGTCTAAACTATACAAGTAGGAAATAACTAATTAGGGAAGAAGGTACTCAAATTTTTATGAAATAATAGAGTTACAGGATAATTCTGAATGAGAATAATATAGAGCTCTTATAAGATTAGAGTATTTAAGACTGTAGTATTGTACAAGGGGTCACAATGGATAGACAAATTGCCTAATGGAATAGCATAGGCTCTAGAAGTAGACTTAAAGCATGTTTGGACATTCAGAATGTGACAGGAGCACTGCAGATCAATGGGGAAGAGAAAGGTTCTTCAATAAATGGACCTGAAAATAAAATGGAAATTGATGTGGAAAGCATGAAATCAGATGCCTAACTCATATCATAAACCAAGATAAACTGGATTTATTAATGTCAACAATAAAACTAAAACTTTTAGAAGAAAAAATTTTAGACAAAAAACTTTGAATTAAGGGAGAATTCTAAAGACACTATAGAAATAACATTGACCATAAAGGAAAATATTGATAAATTAACTATATTAAAATTGAGAAAGTTGTTTCATTCAAATGTTCCTTAAAAGAGAAGGTACAAGCTATAAGTGTTAAAAGAGCATGCAACTGATAAATTATTAACTGTATGTATGTATATACACATGTGTATATATGTATATGTATACACATGTGTACATATATATGTATACACATATATATATGTCCTATTATTAATAAGAAAAGTACAAATAACCCAATAGGAAAAAAATGAGTGACAGCCATGAATAGATACTGGTTAGAAAAGGAAACACATATAGACAAAAAAACTTATTAAGAAATATTTAACATCAATTGTGATCAGGGAAACACAGATCAAAGCTACAATGACATATTAATATCCATCCAATTGGCAAAAATTAAAAAGGCTGATAATACCAATTGTTAGAGGTTATGCAGCTCCACATTTTTATAATATCCTTAGATAAAAGTTTATTATATCTGAAATCTGAACATTCATATGTAACCCATCAATTATAATCATATACTCAAGAAAGTTTCTTCCACAGAGACAAAGATTTCATAATACTTCTGTTCATAAAAGTAAAAGCTGAAAATAACCCATGGAATCATCAATGGGAAAGCTGATGAATGAATTGTGATATATCAATATAAGAGAATAGTATATATATTGTATATATATTTGAAAATGAATCTGTGAATGAATTTTGATAATACAATATTTTTATCCCCCAAAATGATAAATAACATGATACAATTTGAAAAGCTGTAAAATTTGAAAAATTGAATTTGGTGAATATCTGGAAATGTAATGAGACCATATAAAGCAAGCAAGTTTAATTATGAAAATAGGATTTTGGATGTTTATTGTCATGTGTTGGGTGAGACAGGGTCATGTGATGAGGATGAACATTTTGACTGAATGTGGGGCATCAGTAGTGTCCTAGATTTTTTTTTTTGATGGGGGTTTGATGTGTTTATTACATTATATGGTTAGCAAATGAATAAGAGCCACTGAATGGATTTAAAAATTGGGAAGCCAATGAATGGGCTCTGTCATCCCAAGACAGAACAGATATTATCACCTTTGTGTTATGGAAAGATCACTATGGATTCAATGTGGAAAATGGATAGAAAAAGCGACAGTCTCGTTAGGTTGGGTAGGAAGCTGTGGTAGTGTCCCATCAATTCTGTGTAGGCAGCGATGCCTACTTACAGCAGAGGAATGGTAGTGAGGTGTGATGGAAGTGTGTAAAATGAAGAGGTATTTGAGATATGGGAGCTGGTTGCATGACTGGCTCCGGCAGATGTAGGATATGGGACGGTCAAGGACAAGTCTTGGGTTTCTTGAAGGCATTGTTTGGCCCAGTTTCCTGAGAGGGAAAAATGTAGGAGGAGCTCATTTGAGAATGGACAGGAGTTTTAGATATGTTGAATTTGAGACACCTGTTAGGCAACTAAATGGAATTGTTTAGTAGAAAGCTGGCTACATTATTAAACTCCAAATATCAAACCATCACTTTTATGGAAATCTTTTTTCTAAAATGGATTACTTTCTTCTTTATTAAATGAATAATATGAAATACTATTGAATCTTTGTTACTGAGTCAGCATTATCATTTTTGAACATCAATTATTGACTGATGTTTTTTAAAAAAGATTATTTCAGGGACTCTCTGGGAGCGTGTAGACCTGTTCCAATATTAAATGCATATAAATCTTTTTTCTTTTCCTGTTTTCTAAATGATTGCTTTTGGTGATATAAGTACTTGTTAGGGGAGCATGTTAACTTTTTCTGCCACTCTGGGGCCACCTGGAAGTAAAATGTGCTCAAGAATGTTTCGAACTCCTAACTGGTATGGAATACTAATTAGCGGTACTTCCAAGTTGGAAAAATTAGATGTTTGAGACAATAGACATTTAAAAGGACCAGTGCTGCTGCAGTGCACCTAGACACATTGTGGACAAATTTGAGGTCGTGTGGCACGTTTGCTTGAGGTCTCTACCATAGTGGGTCCTACTCCTGGCTGCCCTACTAAGGGCCTATATCTGAGGGCAAGTTAATTCATTTCTCTGGGCCTCAGTTGCCATCTGTAAAATGAGATGAATATGAGTCATGATTTTAAAAATCATGCTGATCTTCAAATGAATGATTATATGTTTATAGCTCTTCCCCCCACCCAACCCCCCCATGGAACTATGGCACATGAACTCTTTTACTATCTAGCTTTTGGTCAGTCTCTAAATAATGTGTGGTCCAAGAGGAGAAGTAGTTGATATGGAGGTGACATGATGGATGGATTTTTGCTTAGAAAACCAAGAGGGGTTCTTATCATCACAGAGAACAGGAAAGATATAAAGTTATGATATTCAGACAGGGGGAATCTACCTTTCTTTACTGATCTTGGATCTTGAACATATTACACATACTGAGGGAATAAAGTGAAATTTACTTTAAAAGGGAGGAAGTTTCTAAGAAAAAATTGCTGCCTGTATGTAAACAAAGATAAGTACATGAGCTAATGGTCACAATAACAGTAATTATAAGCTGTTAACTATTCTACATTAGTTACAAATGTTAACTCTTTAATTTTTTTCCAAAATATCTGTGAAGTAGACATTCTTCTTTTCCATATGAAGAAAGTAAGGCAGGTAAGTGTATGGGAAAAACAGTCCTGTGTTTTCCTTTACTCACACATACCTTATAACTAACAGTTCCAGATGTGTGGACTTTTTGTCCACACCAAGAGATTGTCTACCTTAGTTGAGGGTCCTGTAATTCTGATACTGTCTACTGGAGTTAGCATCAAATCTCACAAGATAAGAGCTCAGTCCCATAATACTGGTCCCACTTCAGACACGAATCTCAAGTCCCAGACTGTCATCTGTCCTTTTGACCCACCAGCTATGAGTTGGGGTTTCTAGGACTCCCTTTTTAAGTTTGATAATTTGCTAGAATGTCCCTCAGAAATCAGAGGAATGGCAACTTACATTTACTGGTTTATTATAAAAAAATATAATAAAGGGCATGAGCGAACGGCCAGATGAAGAGATGTATCTACATAGGGTGAATAAAGTTCAGAAGGGTCCCAAAGGAATGTGCTTCTGTTCCCACTGGATTTGGTGTGTGTCACCCCGTTAGGTCAGTGTGTTTACCAACCCAGAAGCTCTCTGAACTCCATATTCTTGAGATTTTTATGGAGGCTACATCTCATAGAAATTATCAATTATTAACTCAATCTCTAGCCTCTCTCCTCTTCCTAGAGGATAGAAGTGAGGCTGAAAGATCCAAACTTATAATCATGGCTTGGTCTTTCTGGTGACCAGTCGCCAGCCAGGAGCCATTTAAGAGGCCACCAAGAGTTGTCTTATTAGAACAAAAGACACTTGGGGTGCGTGGGTGGTTCAGTTGGGTAAACGTCTGACTTTGGCTCAGGTCATGATCTTAGGTTCTGTGCTGACAGCTCAGAGTCTGTAGCCTGCTTCGGATTCTGAGTCACTCTCCTTCCCTCACCTGCTCAGGTTCTGTCTCTCTCAAAATAAATAAATGTTAAAAAAAAAAAAAAAAAGAGACTTCTTCCACACAGGAAATTGTAAGAGATTTAGGAGCTTTATATCAAAGACCAAATATTAGAACAAGAGATGCTCCTAGTGCTGTTATCATTTAGAAAATTACAAGCTTTAGCGGAACTGTGTGTGTGTGTGTGTGTGTGTGTGTGTGTGTGTGTATTTTCACATAGTGAGTTTAAGGGTAAGTGCCAGAATTTTCACAACCAATAGAATAGGATTTGGTTATTAAGGTGTTGGTTATTAACACTTTTATTACATAAAGTACTTTGTTATCAATAAATGTCAGTTTATACTAGAGTTCAAGTACCATGCTTCGTTTGGATACCAGTATGGACTACATATTCTGAAAACTTGAACTGACTGTTTTGTCTTTAGTCTCAGAGGCACTGGAAACCCTGCCAGGTCTCCCTGGCTATTAGGCTGTATATATCCCAGTGAGGAAAATATTTCCTAGGGATCTTCTGTTTTCAGGTCATTTATATAACACTGTTACCTTCTCTGGCATTTTAAGGTTTTACAAAGTTACTCTTAACCCTTTCTGTCCCTTAAAACCTTCTCACTGCTACTCTGAATTGGAAGAAATCAAGAAAATGAGTGGAATTGCTGACCAGTCACCCCAATTTGATACTTAACATGTTTGCCTTCATTCTGCCTGGAACAATAACTGTTTTGTTTTGTTTTGTTTTGTTTTGATTTGTTTTGTTTTGTTTCTCATAAACCCAAGGACACAGATAGCCTCATTCTCTTGGAGTCCTAACAGCAGGCTAGTGCATCAGCTTTTTCTTTTATTTCTTTCTAGATGATCTCCTCATCACATTAACACCCAGCCATGTAATCATTTATTAAACAGTGAATGTTTGTTGATTTTGTTTGATTAATCCTTGGTGTTTTAGAGAAGAATTCCTGTGTGCAGGTGTAAGGGAAAACTGAAAACTGGTGGAGTCGTGTTGAAACTAACACCGGATTTTCCTTTTTTCAGAATAAAAACATGGCTTCAACTTTTGGGAGCAGGATAGAAAAGTGTGATTGATTGAAATGCATTGTCAGTATTGGAATTACTCTGAATAAATTATGATGACTGCCAGAGCATTCAGGCAATAATATTTATAGTCATACAAAAAGTAGGGCATATCGACACGGTTTGAGTCAAGAACATGTATTTCCCAGATAATTTTCAATCAGATTTATAAATAGTTTTCAAAAATCAATAGGCTTTATAGAATTATGACCTTTGATATTTGCTTTGTCCTTCTATACTTTATCCATAATTTTCTCTGATCCCTCTGCCAGTCCGCATTGACACATCAATGTTAGGAATGAAAACAGATTATAATAATGAGCTATTATTAATTTACTGTGTCAGATATTATATATATATATAATAAAATAAATTATAATAGTGACTATTATTAAGTTTACTGTCAGGTTACTATATGACACAGTAAACTTAATATATATATAGTTTTCATTAATTCTCAACGTAGCATTGAGGATAGGTACTGTTATTATCCTCATTTTCATATGTGAAACTGAGACCTAGAAAGGTTAATTGAATTCCCTAAGGTTGCAAAACTGGTAAGAAGGAAGAAAGGACTCACAACCTGGTTTGTCCGACTTCTGAGCCCAGACCTTGAACCATATTCTGTGTCCTTGAATTAGGTGTGCGTAGATTCCTTTTAGGGAAAACAGATAGCATTTATGTGCTACTTATGAAATATTTACACAAATAGGGATATTTCTAGAGTGCATAGAAGGAGGTGGCCACTGACCTTGGGAATAAAATGTCTTAGTTATTATGCTTACTCTTAAGTACTCTGTCAGTACTCTGACAGGCGCTTTGCCTTATTTCAGACTTTAGCAACTTTGCAATTATTAAGTCTCTACAGTATATTAATTTGTGTTGCAGTTTTCTTCAGCACTTGTCTTTGGGGCTAAGCCTCTGAGTTCTTAGAAAGAATAGTTAAATATGTGAACAGTAGGGAAACATTAATTTTTTTTCAAAGCTTAAAAAGGCTAATTTATACAATTCTTCTATCTATTTAGTCAGTAAAAGTACTGGGCTAGATACTGTGAAATATACAGAACTTAGCCAAATAGAACATTTGTCTTCATGAATCGCAGCCCAGTGGAGATATGAAAGGTATATACATGATTTGTACATAAATAACTACATTACACAATAGAAAGTATTGGCTGTTGAGAGAAGGACACCAAATGAATTACTAGGGGAGGGCTTGAAGTATATAAATTATGTGTATTATATATGTGTGTGTATATATATATGTACTTAAATTGTTCACTTTTTAAATTAGTTGGTAGGAACAAGAAAATTTTTGTTTTGTAAAATGAAATTAAATAGTTTTAAAAAGTTTACTCAAATCTTTACTAATTTGTAAATTACTAAATACTCTGAGCCAATTCTTTCAATACTTGATTTGCATCAGAGCTGAGGCTAGAAAGATAAAGAAACCATTCTTTATGTTTTTATGTTTAGGGAGGGGAGAAAATAATTCAGAATTGTATGAATGAAATGTCCACATATCAATGCTGTACTATCAAGAGGAGAGAGAACTTATGACATAAAAAGAAAAATAAATATGACATAAAAGGAAAAAAGAAAAAAGTATCAATAAGACACTGTCTTTTGAGGGCAAGATCTAATTTTCAATTCCATGAAGACTTGGGTTAATTGGCTGATAAAATTATTTGTCCATTAACCCACCAGTAAAATGGGAATGGACAAATATTATCTCTAATCATGGAAACCATTTTTGCCTAACAACTATGTTGCAGCAGAGATAATTGGCTAAGTAGAATTTTTATCAGTTTTGTTAAATTCTGGCCTTAGTACCTAAAACACTGCCTGGCTCATAGTGGGTGATCAAAGAATAATTATTGGATGAATGAAGAATGAATGCGTGATCAGCTTGATATTTTCCAAGTGTTCTCATGATTATAGAATATCCATTTAGGTTGATAACTAAGAAATTTGGAATAATTTACTTATCATGGCAAAAGTAATAATTTTCTTACGTATATGGTCCAAACTACTTCTTTTATCTTTTATTGGTGTATTTTACAACCTAACATTTACAGCCAAGGAACTATCTTTTTTCCTTTCAGAACTTGTCTTGTATTCCACTGTATATATTGTCTCTGGTGCAAAGACATATGAGATCACTGCGTATTGACATGTGGTATTTCTCTGGATCGACAACTTGTATCATGTGAGATATGTGGAATGAATCAATGCATAGAGGACACAGAGGAATGTTTATGGAAATTAGATTAAGGAATTTTGAAAAAAAAAGATATAGATGTGTGTTATATTTAATTCATCTGTAAAAAGAAGCTAGGGGAAATGGAGATGATGAAAAACAAATATTAGAAAGTAATATTGGAAAGCTTTACAAATGAAAAATCCAATCAAACAGGAAAATTACCAAGAATAAGGTGATATAGTTGTACAGCAGGACCCATAGTTAGTTATTAGCAAGGGTATATGTAAATATAGCTTTGGGAATGAATGAGGATAGTATTTGGTTAAAGAATATTTTTGTAATCAATTTTATTGAGGTATAATATAATGCTCAACTTTAAGGGTCCAGTTTAAAGAGTTTTGACAAATGAATCCCAGGGTTTAACCTCACAATCAGGTATCTCTCTCCAAAATATTCCTTTACATCCCCTGTGCAGTCAATTCCTCCCTCTAGCCACAGACAACCACTGATCTGGTTTTTTTGACTGTTGGTTAGTTTGGCTTACTCTAGAACATCTGACCAATGGAAATGTACGCTACCAACTCCTGTGTATCTGGCAACATTTGCTCAGGATAAGGATTTTAAGATTAATCCGTGCTATTGAGTACATCAGTCGTTATTGCTGAGAAGTCTCCTATTACTTATTGCACACACTACCATTTGTTTACCCTTTCGCCTGATGATGGACATTTGGGTTTGTTCATAGCTGTTATGAATAAAGCTGCTGCATTTGTACAAGAATCTTTGTGTGGACATATGTTTTCACAACTCAGGTAAATACCAAGGAGTGATAGTGCTGAGTCCTATGCTAAGTGTATTTTAATCTGGTGACATAATGCCAGTTTATTTCTTCAGATTCTTAAACTATTTGCTTTTCTCATCAGTGACATAAGAGAGGTCTGGTGACTCCACATCCTGGCCCACTCTTCATAGCCAGTGCTTTTAGTTTTAGCTTGTGATAATATCTCATTTGAGTTAATTTGCATGCCTGGTAGCTAGTGATACAGAGCAACCTTTCATGTTTTTGTTGGCCAGTCTTTTAGGAAGCGTCTGTCATAGTCTTCTGCCTCTTTTGTAATTGGGTTGTTTGTGGCTTCCTTTAAAAAAAAAAAAGGTCTATTTTAAAGAGCAGAGATTTTTAATTTTGATGAAGTCCAGTATATCACTTTTATTTCTTTTATGGTTCCTTTTGCATCCTATCTAAGAAATCTTTATCTATGCTAAGGCCATGATGACTTTCATCTGTATTTTCCCCCAGAAGATTTATAGTTTTAGCCTTTAAGCTTTGAGTTAATTTTTGTGTATGATGTGAGAAGAGTCAAGATTACTTTTTTCCTAAAATAAAAACCCAGCTGTTCCAGAAACATTTGTTCCTTGAAGATAAAAAAGGCGTGGATTTTCAAAATATGCATGATATTCTCATGTAATACTTCTCAGTATATACCTATACATTTTCCTATTATATGAATGACTTGGTTACAAATACTTGAGTTTACCTTCTAGAATTCATTGCATATTATCTCTAATTGATGTAAAATGTATTATGTAGCTTAAAAAGTATCAAAAATGTTACTAACCAAATCTTTAGACATTTTTTAAAATTTGTTTTCATGTTACTTGTTTTGAGAGAGAGAGGGAGTGAGTGTGCACATACTGAGGAGGGTCAGAGAAAGAGAGAGAGAGAGAGAGAGACAAAGAGAGAGAGAGAACCCCAAGCAAGCTCCATGCTGTCAGTGCAGAGCCCACATAAAACTGGGCTCTTTTTTTTTCTTTTTTTTTTTCAGCACAATACTTCATTTATTTATTGTAAGTTTGGCAAACAGCACAAAAACCCAGCAACATTTTAAACATATAAAAAAGTCAAATGTTGAACAGTACTGGGGATTTTTTTTTACATTAATTAGTAATAATGAGAACACATTTAAAATACTGCAAAGCTAGCAAATTGAGGGTGCTTGGCTTCTGAACATACACAACACACACACACACACACACACACACACAAACAATATAATTTATCTTTACAAAAATTACAGCCAAGCAATAGAAAAGAAGGATGTTAATAATGAAGATACTAACACACATGATCACTACATATATCTTATACATTGAAATGCTACATCTTGTACCCTGAAATGCCATGTGTAGAGAGCCAAGCAGAGTAAATTTAGGCTCATCACTGAGGTTAAGAATTATTTGAGAAGAATTTAGTGCTTATATATAACATACTCAATTAAAACCTTCTATATAGCAATTCCTGGATCGTAACAATGGGTTCCACTATATATCTGAGAAGTTGAGACTTCTTTGTTGGCAGTATAAAATTTCTGACCAGTATCAAAATTCTGGTAAAACACAAATTGAAGGCATTTTCTAGTGTATGCAAATGTTACAGGGGGCATCAATGAATGTGAGAGAAAACCTTAGATTTCACACTAAGTTTCTGCTGACCTTTGTCAAACCAAACAGCTCAACTATAAGGCAAGAAAAAATAACCCCCTATACAGATTAGTGGGTCTTCCTAAGTAAAGACAGGAATGCAATCTTAGGGAAAAACTCCCTACAGAAACAGATCTGAAACAACTGTCATTGAAACAAACATATTATCTAACATCTTAACATACAGTCACTGGTTCAGAAGCCTAACAAACCATCTATTGGTATATATAATCAAATTAACATATTGGAATCAGCACCAGTCCCCAAAACCTCAAATTATGATATTTAATATTCATTAAAATACATCCTTTTTGTGCTATTTTAACACAACTACAATCAAATTAAAGAAAGTTGAATTGACTCAATTTATATATATTTTGTGTATATTGGATAGTGACTTTATTTTTTTTTATTTACTTGTGCTTCTGTTCTGGGGCACTTTGATTGAAGAAAAATTCATTTCACAAGATTACATCTTGCTAAAGCATTCCTACCATGTAGGAATGGAGGAAAAAACATGTAGGAAAAAAACATGGTTAATGGTAACCATGATATCCTGACCTGGGCTGAATCAAGAGTTGGACACTTAACTGACTGGGACTGAGCCACCCAGGCTCACCTAGACATTTGGATTTGAAGGCAAATGAAAATCTAACATAAAACTATGTTTACAAAAAAGTACTATTTTTTCTGATAATAAAATTAATCAATATTGTAGAAAATTTTTAAATACAAATAAAAATAAAGAAGATAACTAGGAATTCCATCCAGAAATTGGTATAATAAAATAAAATTTAATATTTTAATTTCTTTGATCAATATATCATGAGCATTTCATTCTGAATGAAGTGTTTGTTCAAAACATGATTTTAATGGTTGCATAATAATTTATCATATGTATATACTATAATTTTCATAATGAAGTACTTCTATTTTTTTTTTTTACCACAGAGTAATGTTATAAATATTTTTAAGACCTTTGAAATATTAAAAATGTTGCTAATTATATACTTAGGTTAGATTCTTGGTTATGGAATTTAAAGGTATACATATTTTTAAAAGGCTTTTCATAGATATTTCTGATGACTTCCTGTAAAGCCTTTTAATCTTCAAATCTCATCATCAGTGTATGAGAGCACTTATCTCACCACAATATTTATAATTTAATTTAAAACACATTTGCTAATTAGAGTACTTTCTATGCACATTTTTTTATAGTTCTCAGCTTTTATTGTAGTTAGAGTTAAATTTTACCACTAAATACTAAGTATAAGTATATGCTGCCCTTATGTACAGATTTTTGAAATATAAAAATAAATGGATGGTTGGCTTAAAAATGTGATATATTAGGGGCACCTCAGTGGCTCAGTCGGTTGAGTATCCAGCTCTTGACTTGCTCAGGTCATGATTTCACGGTTTGGCCCAGTGTCAGGCTCTGCAGTGACGGTGTGGAGCCTGCTTCAGATTCTCTCTCTCCATCTCTCCCTGTCCCTCCCCTGCTTTCTCTCTCTCTCTCTCAAAATAAATAAATTTAAAAAATTAAATGTGATGCATTAGTCACTGTAGATATATTCACCAATGACAAAATCAAGGTAGTGGTAAAATTCTATTTCTATACTATGACACATTCAGTGGTACAAGTAAACTCCATGGGGGCAGGAAAACCGCATATAACTTTGGGCTGCAGTTGGAGGAAAAACCTGTACAGGAATAAGCAGAATGGTCCATGTAATCCCCAGTTCTTTTTGTTTTTAAACTTTTTTTTTTTACATTGAGTGATTTGATCCATATGTATTTTATTTTAGTGTAAGAATGAGGATATATTATTTCTTATAATTACTTGTGATATCTTTCCCCTTCATTACTGATTTGTAATGTTAAAATGAACATGCAGAAAATATTTGTATCTACCCAGGTCTTTATGTCAGCCTATTTATTTGATCCTATTGATTTGTCTTTTAATTCATATCCCAGAGCTAAACTGTCTTGATGATTTAACTTTATAGTATCTGATGCAACAGTTGACAAGTTTGCGGACTGCTCTGGTCTGGAGAATGAGAACATTGCAGTTCTAACCTCGGCTTTGCCACTCTCAGTATGTCTCCCATATCGCTCTATCATCATCTGTACAGTGAGAGGCTTGCTGAAGACCTATTTTTTTTTCCATATTTAGGAATTATATATTTATGTTAATGGATGGGACTGTTGTTATTGCCATATGTAAATATAGAAAGGTATGATGAATAAAATTAGGCTATAGAAACGCACAGAAAATGCATCTAAAACTGTATTTGGCATTACTGTCACCAGTATCCTTTATCTTTTTTGTTTCAAACTTTTTGGAGATATATTTATGTATATTTTCTTATAGGTCTATCATACTGATTCCATTCGGTTGGTAGAATGAATGGGATGTTGGAATAAAATATTATAGTGACAAAGAACATTGGTGTTATAATTGTGAGATGTGGATTTCATCATGGTTCTGGATTTAACCAATAGTGTGGTCCAGAGAGAATTTCACTTCTCTCTTTGAAGGATTAAATATACTAAAAAATTTCTTTAGAAACATAAATGGCTCTACACAATGACATTAGTGCACAATATTCACCTCAAGTTATTAGGTGTAAAAACAAAACCTTGTTCCTTTAAGTGTAAATGCTTTTAAAATATTGTTATTAAAAATCACTTAAATATATGATCTTTCTCTGGAAGATTAATTCTTTCAGGTTGTAGTAATACCTAATATTTACTTAAAAATGTTTTTTCCATGTAAAAATATAAGAAAGGATATAAAAAACACCTACAAGCCAATCACATATAGATTATTATAATTAAGGTTTTGGTTTATTTCTTTATATTTCTAATAGGGATTCTACTGTGTTTTATTTTATGTATCTTGCTTTAATTCTCTCAATGTATATTTTGCTCATTTATCTGCATCATCAAATATTCCTTAAAACAATTTTACTGGCTGTACATTATTCTAATACATCATAATTTGTTTAAGCATTTCTCTCTGTCTTTTAAAAAGGGGATAAAAAATTAAAAATCTTTCTTCATTAGTTCCTCATTTATAACTGTCAGTATTATTTGCTGCCATATAGTGTGGTTCTTTTGTACTTGCCTCTCTTTTAATCTATGAATTGTAGTTTACATCATTATTAGTGTGCCCATTCTGAGGATGCCAAATTCTACTAATTATTATATGAGCTGTGAACTAGATCTCAAAAGATTAGATTCTGGGAGGTGAGAAGTTGTTTTTGAGGAAATTGGCACTCTTGTGGAATTGGAAGGATTGTGCGCCTTATCAACATTTTACCATCATTACAGCTACCTCATGGTCCCCCTTTTGCCAGGCCCTACACTTTGAGTACCACATGCCATAGCATTAAGGCTCAGATATCCCCATAGAGAAGTTAAGAGAGAATCTTCTTGACAGAATTATGTCTGTTATATGAAGACTACTCCAGTCAGATTCTTTCTACCATGACTTCACCAAAAATGCTTTTATGAAGACCATTTTATGAAATCTCATCTTGCTAAATCCAAATGCCAATTCTCAACTTTTACTTGACCTTGAATAACATCTGAAACAGTTAATCATTTCTACCTCCTTGTAACACTTTTGTTCTTGTTTTAAAAGCTATCACACTCTGCTGATTTTTTTTTCCTTTGTTTTTTTTTTTTTTTTACAAATAGTTTATTGTCAAATTAGTTTCCACATAACACCCAGTGCTCATCCCCAAAGTGCCCTCCTCCATGCCCCTCCCCCCCTCC